>NW_016908771.1:904398-933010 GCF_001483705.2 Eufriesea mexicana | reverse complement strand
GGGGGGGGGGGTCGAGGGGCGAGCGAGCGGCGCGGAGGGGTGGCGGCAGGGGATCCCGGGGCGCAACGAATATTAATAACGTGGCAAAGTTAAAAATGTTTACCGTGCGTTACGTTTGATACGAGGGCCACGAACGTGGCAGCAGGGTCCCTCGTGATTGATCGCACGTCTCTGCATCTCTCCCTCTGACACGGGGTGTTCCTATGGATATTGCTTTGGTACGGTGTTGCACGCCGCCATCTCCCCCTCCCCGGTGTCTGTCGAGGCAGACACCATACCCGATCTGTTCTATCCCCCTACGAATCAAATCTAGCCCCCTCTACCCCCAGCGCCTCCTCATCTACCCCGAACGCGTCCCCCGTGTTCTTCTCGGCTCGCCGTGTGCAGCCACGAAAATCATCGTCCAGGAATGTAACGCGACGAATTCGTCGGCCAAGGATGATCTTCGGTCGCAATCTCTGCAGGATGTTCTCGGCCTATATACACGGATATTGCGCGGAGAGATTCGGAGAGAGAAGGAGCTCGGAGGGGAAGGGAGCGGTCTACGAATTGAATAATAAATTAACAGGGGACCGGGTCGGCTTTATTATTTCAGGACACCGGATTTCTCCTGTCTTTTTTCCTCTCTTTTTCCACCTTCTTCTTTTCGTCTTCTTCTTCTTCTTCTTCTTCTTCTTTTTCTTTTTCTTCATTTTTTCTTCTCTCACTCTCTCTCTCCCTCTCTCGTTTGCTCGTTGTCGCGGTTGGTCGTTTTTGGGGACGGCTGGCTGCCGGCTAGCCGGAGAAGGAAGCGTACGCGATGCAATTAATTTCGCGGTGGCACGTATCGCGATTAATCTCGCGTTGGCAACGGTGTCACAACGGTGGCGATCGAAGTCGTTTGGAGTAATTAGTCGCGGCGGTGGCGAAAAAGTAGCGCGCGCCGCGGAGCCGTATAATTAGCCGTTTCTCAAATTGGACGGCCGCGTTGTTGTTAGTTACGCTTAGTCGGTTGATAATCTCTTCTTTCGTTCGCTCGTTAATGAGCGCCCTAGCGAGCGCGCCGCTCGTTGTAATCTCGCAAATGGCTACCGTGCAAACGTGACTAGACGATGACCGAGGGAGAAGGATGAGAGGGCAGGCGGCTCAAATGAGACGGAAGACGAACGACCTTTGCGAAAAGCCAAAGACGTCAGCCCTGTTCACGGATTTCTGACGACCCCCTCTTTTCCAAAACGCCTGCTCGAAAGGGGAAACAAAAATCATCCCGGCCTCTGGCGGGAAATTTCCTAAGGGATCGTTTGGTGAACGGCCATTTTGTCCTTTCGTTATCGCCTCGGCGTTTCTCGCGGATCGGGCCACGGTTGCTCGATCTTTGCACGACCACCGTGTGCATCGCGGAGTAGCAACTGGTTGCAGTAGCAAGAATTAGCGATTAATCTTTGGGTCGGTATTGCGACGAATCAGAGAACAGGGACACGGCCGGTGCGCGAAGGGGAGGGGTAAAAGAAGGCAGATAGGACGAGACGGAGGACGCGAGAGGAAGAGATCAGCGGGGAGGGTAGGCTAAAGAGGATACCGGTCGGTGGACAGAGAGGGAAAGGCAGGGAGGCGTAGAGGGGAGAAGGGCAAAGGGAAGAGAGTAGTTACAGACCGGGCATTATGCAAACGACGCAACAATTAGACCGTGGTCTTCCACCGGTTATTTAGTATTTAATATAATTTACCCCGCAGTCAGCTATATAATGGCCATCTTCACACATTCCACCGAGACCTTCGAATATCCAACAGGTATCCAGTTGTCGTTGCTCGTCGCCGCGTCACTTTCCAACGATTAATGCCTTACGAGATGCCGCATCTCCGACCACCGCTCTTGTTAACGATTAAGCCACGATAGAGATCTCTCTTGGACTCGGTCCTTTCGTCGGGACGCCTCTGCGTACACGCGAATCCGCGCATTCGTAGGAATCTCCGACGATCGCTATACACGCGCGCACACATAAATATATATATATATATATATACATAATAACATATAAATACACGGTATATCTGCTGGACGAGAACATTGGCTGCACGCGGGCGCGGAAAGGCGCAGAACAAAAGCGTATCACCGGCGTTGATCACGCGGGGTGTCCGGTAAATCCCCGGGGTCGGTGGACGGGGGTGAAAAAAGGAGAAAGAAAGGGGAAAAAGGGGGGAAAGAGAGAAAAAGCTGGAATAAAAAAAGCGGGAGAGCCTTCAATTTCCTCGTCACGAAGCGGGCCAACAAAAGCATTCCGGGCAGATAAATTTCTACGCCGGTCGCTTTTCGCGTCAGCCCTTCGACAACCTTCAGGTTGCTCGCAAAGAAGGAGCAGCGATGGCGGTGGGCAGCGAGAGCGGTAGGCAGGTCCCTCGGGAAGCCTCGTCTCTCTCCCTCTCCAACCCTTGCGCGGCCGTCTCCCTTCCACCGCGTGCCTGCCTCTGTCGGCCAGTGGCGAACGGGAGAGCGAGAGAGACGCGGCTATCCGAGCCGCGGCCGAGGGAGCAAGAGGAGCAGAGGGAGCGGGGATCGCATCTTGCTCCGCAGGACTCTCGCTCTCGCCACCGGCGCCCCCGCTATTTATTTTCCAGGATTTCAGAGTCCGAAGCCATTAATCTCCGCTCCGCAGCGTCAGTGGAGCGCGTCAGGGCGACGTCGGGGTGCGTGGCGTCGGCGACGTCGCTCTGCTCTTAGCCGCAGCCTCGTGTACAGCGCCGTGGCAGCCTGCTGCGCGCTGAGAGAGAGAGAAAGAGAGAGAGAGAGTTATAGGGCGAGAGGTAGCGAGAGGTGGAGAGAAACGGCGAACCGGGAGACGAGGTGTCGGTCGAAGAGAGAAGTCTGGGAGAAAGATGGAGACGGAAGGAGAGGGCGAGAGAGTGAGAGAGATGTGAGAGAGGAGGAAAGGAGAGGTGGGGAAAAGTGGTCGGTGGTGGTAAGGCCTGGGACATGGGAAGTTGCGCGGGTCGGGAGGGGTGCTGATGGCGGCGACGAGAGGGGAACGTTCCTACGGCGAAGTTATGCAAAAAACGTCTATTCGTGAAAGGATGCTGCGAGGAAGGTGGAAGGCATTAGTATCTTCGGATTTCGAGCCCCTTCTTGGGCCAGCGTGATGGCCTTTTGATGTCCGTTCGCAGACTCGATTTGCCGCGTCCGTTCCCGGTTTAACGCTCATTACCGTATTAACCAAATCGGAATCAGCTCGGTCTACGAATCCCGCGATTGTATTCCTCTGCTCCTCGCGAGGGCTCGAATTACGTCGGATAAACGATACGTCGAATTTTTAGCCGGCGGGTACGTTCGTGTTTTCCGAAATTACGGGAAACGAGTGGTTTTCGAGTGGCGGAAATTTCTGCCATAACGAGAACTACTACCGTGGTGGCGGCATTGAGCCGTGGCCTGCTCGCGGTCGCGTTAATCGCGCGGCGCGCAAGGTCTCGCCCTTCGGACGGTAATTTCGCGTGGAACAACGCTCGTTGAAGCCGTTGTCTTAAAGACACGACTGGAAATGGACGTAAATCGCCCGGTTCGGCCACGTACGCCGCGTAGATACCCGCTCGTACACGAGCTCCGAACGAATTGTCCGTTCGCTCGCGAGAGCGGCTCCGGTGTCTAAATCCGCCGCGAATAAACAGGCAGAAAATGAACGGTCTTTAATTCGGCGCCGACTGTAATTTGATCTTATAGGGAAAATTACGCGCCGTTGCATTATCAATCTCCCTTCGCCTCCTCCTCCGTCTGCCCCGTTCGTCTCCGCCGCCTCCCCCCCGGCCCCTTTCCGCTGCTCGTCACGCTGGATCGACCGCGTAATTTTCAGGCTGGCTGAATCTGTAATCAGAGTGAATTCACCTGTACGGAGACGCGCGCCGATACCACGGATAAGATTCTGCGCCGATGAAATTATCGTGCGCGTCCTTCGCTACGTACCACGGCTCCATCCTCCGCTCTCCTTTCGTCCTTCTCCCTCCTCCGTGAGCGATTATGCGCGCGGTATGTGTGTTATGCATCGCTTGATCCGGCTTTGCCAATTAGTCGCGTTAATTATAGATTCGCCGGCAGCCCGGCTTCACGACATGAAATTCACCGTGTCCTCGGCCCGTGATTCTGATCGAAGCTCGCGCCATGTTTCTTCTTCCGAAGCACGCTGCAATTACCCAAACAGGGTATCCCTGTCCCCGATCGAATATGGAAAATCGATACGCGATTACACGATTCTCGTGCTGCCTCCTTACACGCCCTTAAACGCCGGCATGCAAACCTTTCGTTCCAGCGCGCGTTTATCCGCCTTCGGGATCGTCGCGAAAATCTAGACGCGACCCCAGACGTGCCACCGGGATGATCCAATCGCGCGTTTAATTTCCCCGACGTCGACGAACATCGTTTCGGAGAAATCTCTCGAGATCGTCCGGTTTCTCCAGAGTTAACCATCGCGATAGCCTATAGCTCGATACCGGGAAAAGTAGCTGGAAAATGGCGGACAAGCTGAGAATTGGGTTGTCGCGCCGACAGATAGGAAGACGGAGTCTCGGCTCGATGATTTCATCCTTGTCTCCGGTTCGGGGAACTTGTTATTTGAAAATAGACCCGCGCGACACTCGCTATCTATCATCGCGGGGTTAACTAGTATAGGAAACACCTTGCATTACTCGTAGTCACATATATTTATAACTCGCGCTTAACACCGGGTCCCAGTCTTCCCGCGGCCCCTGATTCGACCGCGGATCAAACCCGAAAAATAAAAATATCCAAAGGCGAGTAAGAGGCGACACTGGTTTCCTCGCGTGCGATTCGCGTTTTCCACGCAAGTGTAAGTGTAAGAAAGGCAACCCCGATCGCAACTTTCTCTGCCATCCGGGATGGCGCTGGGGCCTGACGAGGGACAGTGAAAAACCGTTTCGCGGAGGCATCCCGATACTTTCGTTCATTAAACGTTCTATACTTAGTTTGCATAACTCAGCCGGCCGTCGAGCGGCGTTGGCTTGGCGGAGTCAGCGGGGCTCATGAATACCATCGTTGATTGAGAATCGTGAACGCAGCCGGGATCTACGGAGCGGCTCTCCTCTCGTTAATTAACATTGTGCTCGACGGAGGAAGACGTCAAGGCGTCTGTCGGGCTCTGACCGCGAACCCCTTTTGTCCCGGGGGCAGCAACCCTTCTTCTCCGCAGCCCTTTTATATCGTTTACCACGCTCGTTATGCGCGGCTCGTTTATTCCTCGCTCGATGCTCTAATCGGTAGTCTTCGTGCACTTCCGCTTCCCTTGCCCCGGTTTTGCTCGAGGAGTTGCCGGAATCCCGAGTGTCGACGATAACTCGCCGAGGATTCCTCGAGGATGAAAGAAGCGCGGCCAACGGGTGCACCGTCGGCGGAATGTCTCGAGGAAATGGTGTTGCCTGGGGTTGGAAAGAAAATTCCGTGCCCAGGACGATCGCGAAGGATGATCTGTGACCTTACCATCGTCCTTCGTCTATTTTTACGGACGACCTCGTTTCCGCGCGCCATGTTCTTTTCTTCTACGTCCTTCAGACGCGGGCGCGTGTCCGTCGAATTTTATTTTCTCGCGCGAAATTTATTTCCCGCCCGCGAACGGATCGTACGTAATATTTTCGCGATATTTCCACGATCGAGCTGCCCTCACCGGCGACGCGCCCCGTCCTCACGCCGGAGTAACGATCTTTCAGCGGCGATGTCGCGAAAAGGGTGCGCAGTGTAATGACGGCAGCGTGCGATCTCACGTATTAGGAAACAAGTTTAAGACCTCGTGGTTCAGCCTCGAAACCCCGTGGCCCTGGTGCAGCCCAGCGTCAGCGTCCCGATATTATTACTATGTAAATCACCCCTTCTCCGTGCCACGCTGACGCCCACGGTGACAGCCTCCCGAGTGGCCCGACGCACGATGGATGAGCTCCAGCTTCTTATTAGATATTCCTATGCGCCAACCCCTCCGATCTGCAAACATGTTCCTTCATTTCGCGTCGATATACGTTATACCCTTATCGGCGAGACTCGCCTGTTCCTTGCACGTGGGCGTCGCGTTACGCTCGGGAAATTGTACTTGAATTTCAGATGCGCCTTCCACTTTCCACTCTTCGCCCTTCCCTTTTCCAAGCAGATCCAGGCGTGTTTAGATTCTCTAAACACGGTGAAAGTGCTCGGCGTCACGGGAATAATCTCTTTCGAAAATCGAGATCGAGGGCGGCGGGATTTCGAATATCCTGGTCAGCTGCCGGCAGGAAAGATGGCGGCGAAATTAATGTCAAACTTCCGTGACCGAGGGAACGGAAAAGTGCTAGAGCGAGGGTTCCAGGAGAAAGTTATATTTGGAGCATTAATTCGATTTTAATGCATCCCGGTAACGAAAGTAATTATATCCGAAGGGAAATTGTTGCCTACTCCGCCGGTAAATCAAATTCTATTTCCGATTCTATGCCAAACGTTCCGTGTCGTTGCGAAATTTCTCGGGTACGATAAAAAAATGTTAAAAATTTCGTGGAATGTTTTAATAAGATACCTGGTTAAGTTCGAACCTTGTTGGATTATGCTGAAAAATCTACAATTTCCAAAACGTGGTTTCTCCTGTCAATAAGTTGCCATAATCCTTCACTATGCTTACTCGAATAACGTATATACGAGGGTAGTTGAACTGGGTGTTTAAAAAATTGATTATCCCGTTTGGAAATAAATTCATATCGAATTCCTTTAAACGATTCTTGACCTGTAAATGACCTTGATTTTTCGCGTCGCGAGTTTGATAATGGTCTGAGCAATTTTCAAACGACGCGACCTCGATGATTTTCAATTGACCCCGACGACCTTCGAGAAACCTTGACCTTTGATTACCCGACCTCGGTGACCTTCGAATAATCTCATTCTTCGAAGCTATCTCGATTACCACCTATAGTCTTCGATCAATGTTAATACCCCGACCTACTATACACGTATCTATCCTCATTAACCTACAAATGGTTTATTCACCCATATTCCTGTGATACGAATTTATTACCACTTGCCGCTGCCACCAGATGTCTCTTTAATGGGATATCTTAGCGAGGAACGAGTCGTAAATAAGCGGTTCGAATTAATAAACGAGTGGTTCGTTTGTCGAATCGATTAAATCCGCGAAGCATAAATTAGAAATTTATTTCGCGTGCAAAAAATTAAACGCCAGTTAAGCATTTTGCGCTAAAATTAACAAAAATCCAGGAAACGGTGTTCAAGAATCCAGTTTGACACGCGAATGTCTCGAATATCAATGGAGTCCATTAACTCTTTGGGGCACGCTGCGATTAAAAGTGTCCCACCTCGAAATATTGCAATAGCTGCATATGCATAGGTTTATATTTTGTTTTATTTACCTAAAACAGGTGGTAATACCTTCGACAAATGTCGTAAATGTATTCGCTCGTGTTGACAACATTTGACATGCCAGTGCCAGTGCAACACAATCTTTTTCTCCTGGTTTCATATGCAAAATCGTAAAAGTAAGTTAATTTTTATAGAAATTAGTTGTATGCCAATTTTGTTTCATCTAAAATGCAATAAAATTTCTATGCAACGTGGGAATATTTTGTAATCGGAAATTTGTACGTAAAAGACAACCGATGGTTAAAAATAACAGTCGAATTTATGATAGAGTAGACTCTCGCGTACAATTTCGCTATGGTACTTTACGTTACTCGCGTTGCAAAATTCTCGCGTAACGCGAATTGGTGGAAGAGTGTTATGCCAGTACATTCCAGAGGATGGTGAACGTCCGAAATGACTTAATAGTTTGCGTTCTCTGTTGGCCTTTGGCTGGCAGGGCCGGGTGACATTCTTTACCCCATCCCTGCGTAAGACACGCGATAAGACCCGGTAATTTAGTCGAAAGAAGGAGGTATCGAGGAAGGAGGAACGGAAAACGATTGAAGCGACAGGGGCGGGCGAGATACTCGGATAGGAGGTCGGCTAACGCTGCTACCGCCCGTCCGCCCCCGACCAACGAGTGACTACAGACATTAGTCCACTGACACCATTGACACTTTTATTAATGACATCGATGCCTGAAGCAGCATCCCCTCCAGGCCTGGCCCCGGTTCACCCTCGAGAACCCTCCGGGGCAGATTTTCTGCCGCGGCGGATGCAGCCGCGGTAACGTCGGGATTCGTTCCTTTCCATCTCGCAGACCTTTTTTCCCGGCATTATTGTATTCCCCGGCAAGAAGAACAGGAACTGGCCTCACCTTCTCTCTCGCGCTCGCCTCGTTCCCATGTCTATCTCCTCTTCACGGTCCTCCATTCTCTTCTGTGGCCTCTTTTTCTCCGCCGTGACCCTCTCGCTCCGGCGTCTCCGGTGTTCTTGTCGCCCTGACCCCCGTTGCCACCCTTCTTCGCCGCCTGTTCATCCATTCCTCTGTCCTGGGACCTCGCGAGGGAGCGGCTCTCAAGTTACATTGAAAAATCTGGCGGACGGCTGAAAAATTGGCGATACCTATATCATCTATTGTGCTTTGCAAGCCTCTCAGGCCCGACCCGTTTCCCCGCAAAAAACCGTGTATTTAACGGATGCCCTCGGTGTCCGGGCACCCCTTGTGTCTTCCCTCTCCTCTCCGCCACGGTATCGATCGCTAATTAGGAATTATGGACCGGTTCTAATCCGTTTGCAAACGTTGCCACGGCGCACGGGCTAAGGAGGACGTCGTCCCGGGCTTCCGGTCAAATTGGGGTGGCTCCGCGCCTATCGTACGGGGCTCCAACGGTGAATCATACGGGGGTGATCCGTGTTTGCCTTGCGATTGATCGTACTTTCGGTATACCACTCGGTTCACGCGGGATAGTAGGAATTATTTTCTCGAAACTTCCTCCTTATTTCACGATCGGTCTTAACCACTTGCGCTGAAAAGACGTGCCACGCACGTCGTAATGCTTTTGTCGCAGAAATGTTAACCACGTGGTATACACGTCGCCGGGCAGTTGTCACAGAAACACTGGATGTTCTGACACACACGTGTCTGTGAATTTCTTGCCAGGGAAAATGGTTAACCCTTTCGCTATGGCGGTCGTCGTCGCGAAGAGAACTAGGCGGAACGAAGTAGCAGTCGTCTTAACTTTTTACTCAATTTTTATGGCCAGTGACTATAGTCACCTATCGTGTGTCGATGGCGTCTCGTGATCGGTGACTATAGTTACGAAATATAATTTCGTAAAGGGTTAACGGGCGATTAAAATTAAGTATATCGATACACCGATTGTTAGACATTAAACGACTATGAAGGATCGAATTATTCTTTCCAACGCGAGATATCGTTGGAGGATTCTTAGAATCTATCAAAGCTGTTAATGTATTATTTCGAATTAGAAGAGACCGGTGCGATTCCGTATAATATCTTATGATTAGAGACCAAGAGATTGGCCGAGGGGAAGAGGCAGGGTGACCCACACTCGGGGGAAATAAATCTTATAAGTAGGCGGTTCACGATACTCGGATCGGTGGCCGCAAATCCGCGGATAAGCCGTCGAGAACAAAAGTCCGTGAGGGAGCAACGTGGCCAGAAATACGTTGCTGGTTCTAGGGCCAAGATGAACGCTGAGAACGCTGAGACCGATCCGATCGAATCGTCATTACAAACGACGCGACGATTCAGACCGTCGTTGTATATATATTGCTCCTTACCCGACACGATGCTCGCGATTTCAGCCGGTTGTTCCCGCCAGTTTTCATAAATTAGTAGGATCACGTTCGCCGGACGGACGGAATCGCGCTATCAGGCTGCCGGTGTGATTCTAATTTATTTTAAAATGACGAGGACTCGTCGCGAGAACCGGGGCGATGTAAGGAATCGAGGAATGGGATGGGCGTGAAATTGTCCGCTCGAAATTGCTACCCACGGAGGAGAAAAAGCTCCTGGGAGGCGCTGTTAAGGGTATCGTGATTGCATGTTGGGGGAACTTCAATAACTCGACGCGCATCCAGCCAACGCGATGCCTTTTTTATCCTCCGTAACGTCGTCGAATTCCGCGAGTATCGGTCGCACAACCCTCGGAATTCTTTGAAAAATCTTGCCCGGTGAAACGAAACACGAACGAACCCATCGGTCCTTCTTTATTTACCTCTGGACTGCTACCAGCACGAAGGCAAAGTGTCGACGGAAGAATCCCTAGGCCCGCTTAATCCGAATTCGTGATCTCCTTCTCGAGGAGACCTCTGGAACAGTGTTTTCCTCGAATATCCCGCGCGAGGATGAAAAGGACCGAGGTAGAAAGATAGAAAGAGAGGCAGAGGGGAAGAGAGGAAGATAAGAAGCGTAGAATCGTTCTAGGCTGGGTCAGGCTCCGGCGTGCTATCTCGTCGGGTTGGAAGCGTGTGCTGATGGATGACAAATGGCTCCTCCACGACGCGTCACTCTAGGCGCTGCTAGGGGCTCCTCCTATACGTGATCAACCATAGCTCTGGCTGACGTAGGAGGGGCAGCAGAGCGTTGGGGTAGAAAACCGTGGCGCAACGGGGGTTGCGGCAGGATAGAGCGCGTTGTTGGAAGAGGGGTAGAACCGGCGCGGGATAGGGGGTTGCGGGCCGCAGAGGGGTAGAGCAGCGCTGGAGGAGGGGGTTTGAACGGGTCGGCGGAGATAAAGTGGGACGTCTGATCCTCCGTCGAGGCGAGCAAAAAGATCCTCGCGCTTCGCGTCCCAGGAGACGGAAGCCGGGAACGAGAAAAACTCCCCCAAGCCACGTCGACCCGTCCCTTCTTCGTCTCTCCACCCGTGGCCCTCTCCTTGTCCGATCTTCTTTCGACTCGCACCACCATCGCGCGCGGCCCGACGTAGCCGACGCTTTCATCCACCTTTTCCAGCACCGCCAGCCATCCCCCTCCGCAGCACGAAGAAAGAAACTTCGAAGGGAAAGAATCTGCGCTATACCTCATCCCGTGGCGGTGGCCCATTAATTAGTTCGAAAGAATCGAGCCGTGTGTATAACTGTACGTGGTGGTACGCGGACACGTGTAGGAGGATCGGTTATCGTGGTCGCGACCCCGGTTCTCGGCATAGTCCGTAATTGATAAAGAGGTCGCGAGGACGTCAGCGGGTCCGGCTATCCTTGCTATCCTTGCAAACGTCATCTCCGAGAAACGTTCGATCGCGAGGGCACGGGGATGGGGACGGAAATTAAGAGCGCGAAAGATGGATGACCGCGCGGCTCGGGCCTCCATCATGAGCGACACGTCAGGCGGTTCGTATGAATTCTTCTTGATTGCTGGGCCGGCTGTAAGCATAACGAGCCACCCGCTACGTCCATCAACCACGCACCGGTCAATTCATTTCGGATACGAACACCGGCATCTGACCGCGCGCGCGCGCGCGCGCCCGACAACACGCTCCGCTCCTCTCATCCCTCTTTCTCCCTTTCACGATGCACTCCGCGTCACGGACATGCCCGCAGCGTGTACTTACGCGCCAGATATTCCCGCTGGGTTGACGCCTAACCTGCCTACCTACGGTATGCGAGATGCTCGTTTTGCTTCATTTCTCGATTTCAATCTTCGTCCAGTTCGGCCGTCGGAGACGGACACGTCGGGGGACTGATGAGCTGCTTTGTAAGCGAAATGTCAAACCGGGGCCGAGGCCGTTCCTACGGCGGATAGAAAAATGTGCACGCGCTATCGAGCCGGGCCGTGTACAAACACGGGGCTCCTTCTTCTCGAGCTGAGGAAGGTACGAAATAAGATTTCGGCTTGGTTAGGTTAGGTGTCGACCGCGTCGGGGAATTTCCGAGGCCGGAATTAAAATTCAAAGGGTTGTTCGTTGACACTGGCAGGGGTATTAATAACCCTTAGAACGACTAGAGCGACTCTCGCGTCCCGAGAATGAAGCCGTTACCGAGGCTAGTTATTAAATACCTGTCTGTCCTTTTAGCGCGAGTACGGCGCGTATAATTTGCGGACAAGTCGAGTCCGCGCGCGCGTTTCGCCCTTAGGTTTGCTCGTATCAATTACCGTATATAGCAGGATAGGGCCAGAAACGCAATAAAGACATTTAGCATTGAGCTTTATTACAGGCGACCGGTATATAAAAGGTTCGAGTCTCCGCGGCCATAGGGAGCGTTTAATATTTTACCCGTCTCATTTTCGCTGCTCGTAAACTATTCATTTATCCATGCCTATAATCTTGATCGAAACTACGGATTATTATCCTTCTTGTACCATCAGCCTCCCCTTTTCCCGACCGCCTCTCCTCTCTTCTCCGCGGTCCCTCCATCTTCTCAACCCCCTCTCGCCCCTCGCGTCTTTCGTCCTCTGCCCTTTCGGGGTCTACCGATCTTTACGCTCGTCGCTGTTATTTCATTTTTCTCTCTCCGGGGGTGAACGATTCCATCGGGAGCCCCGAACCTTGCTGCGGCACTGCGAGTCGCCTAACTCTGTGCAAGGGGATGTTCGATCGCGGAACCACGCAGGAGGCGTACGACAATGCGAGGTGTACGTGTACGCCTCTTTCGTACTTGTCTGTCCGTCTATCGCAACGTTTGAAGATTTCGTAGGCGTAGAGTGCGCGACAGTGGCGTCGGAACGATGGAAAAATTCGCAGCTGGGGGGCGAGGGTGGTCGGAGGCGTAGCGCGTTCCACGCGATAAACGAATTTTCCACGTTTCAGCGGCGTTGAGTTATCGATCTCCTGGCGTTTAATGCGTGCGGCGTTGTTGCTGGCCCGTTGCATTATGCATTTATCGCGAGGAACGCAGAAATAATTATATAACGGGCAGGGGGGAGGGAGCGGGCTGAAATTTTTCCTCTACTTACGACCCGGTGTATCGATAAACGCCGTTTCGCGAGAGGGAAGGAGAGAAGGAGCGAGAGCCATAGGCGTAGACGCGGGACCGAGCTGTGCGCGCACGGCCCGCAATCTGCATAATATGTATTAAAGTTTATTATCGTGAGCGGCCACGAATCGATACTTTGCGGTCTTTACTTACCGGGCCTGGTTTTTGTCTAAATTATACACGTCCCCTAATGTCTTAACTGAAAACGGCTCCGAATCATTATCATAATTTTGGCGTTTCTCGGGGTTCTTGTTTTCGTGGCGCGCACGATGCGTGCAATCATCTTTCTGGGTGGCGTCGCAAGTTATTGCCCGTTTTTATGCGGCGATTGAGATATCGCTGTGTATATACCCGTTCCTTTCTTTCTCCCGCTCTTTTACCCCCCTCGACCCCGCGCCCCTTTTCGCCTTTACCCCCCGTTTTACCCCTCTTTTTCCCACTTTTTTCCGCCGCTTTCGCCGCGTATTTCGTGGCCGGCCTCAAAATGGCGTAAAAACGGCGTAAAAATGGCGCCGCACAGCAGGAGAGCCTGCGCCGGACTAATTATCGTCACCGATACGCCAAGATCCCCGGCGAAACTCGGTGTTTAAAGCCTATACGAGGCGCAATTACGGCTTTACGCGTCGATTTCGGTGAAAATTGAACGACAGCCCCGCGAAGATCGATCGTGTGTTTCTCCGATAAGTACCGACGACGTTGGGTACCGTTCCCTGCTTTCGCTCGCATTAAATGCCGCCGATTTAATTTCGTCCTTTGGCAATTTGGCCCGCGTTATTTATAGGGAGCTACGCAGGAATATTCGTTCGCGATTATTCGCACGCTGGCCGGTGAGAATCGATTAACATCGCAATTTCTTCCATTTAATTGTGATTCATTTGCATCCGGCAGCGTTATAAAGTTTAATGGCGGATAAAATCGGCGACACTTTTAATAAGTAGATAAATATCGCCGGCGCGCGACAACGGACGTGTAACACTCGATAAAATCGCGTCGCCGATTCGTTTTCCCGATTGTTATCTCTCGTAGATTGACGAGGGTACGCTTCCACGCTCGTTTTCCTTCTTGGGTTTAACGATTATTCCTAAAATGGTCGTTCGATCCCTCGTTGCTCGTTATTTCGCTTCATTTTCATTGACGAAGAAGAGGCAAGTAGAATTATTTTATGAGAACATTAGGGGATGTTTTTCCGACATTTTACTTTTCCAAAATTTTTTAAAAAATTTTTAAATTCGATATGTTTCCATCAAAAGATTCGAGAGATCCATCTGTGAAGGGAGGAGAAGAGAGGGCTGGGTTAAATAAGTCTAGTACTCGATGGCCAATTATGTGAATGTTGGTTTTATAACTCATTTGCGATGATATAAATATCGTTACGAGTTTCTCATTCCCACCCTATACTGAGCCAAGTAACAATAGAGAATTATAACCTCCGAAAAAGAGTAATCCAGCACCTTCCAGAATGTTCAGGCACGTTAACAAATCATAGGGATCGACTCGTGGATTCTGCAATTTTTAACAATTTTATGTTCTCTGTCAAAAAGCTAGTAAAAAGCACATTACTTTTTCAAGCTCCTTCGTCTATATTTCTTATTGAGACACAAATAAAGCCTTTTGTGAGAAAACCGGAATGCAAAAGACGCATTTAGAGCAAAGCTGCTAAACTGCTTTATGTATTTACCCATTAATATATTTCTAAATTTCGATCCGCAATCGCCTCGAAGTGCAAATGGTTAATAAATTAAAAATCGGAAAAGTAAATTGCAAAAATCCAGCATTTCGAACAAAGTTAACTCTTTGCAGTCGAGAAGCGCCTCTCAGTCGCCATTTAATCAAATCCTAAAGATGGATTTTAATTAATATATCAAATTTACAATTAACGATGCGTGGAATATCGAAGCAAAATAATTTTACGTCTTAATTTGCATACGATTTCTTATTTGCCGTTTTAAAAATATCGTCTACTCTATGGCAGAAAGTCTTCGAATGACTATTTTGATTTAATGACTAAAAAATCGCCGAGTGCAGAGGGTTAACTGAGACCGCCATTGCCATTCCAAGAAAATGACAATTCGTTATATTTCGCTTGGACGAAAGCACTCGAAGCAGGGCCTGGGTCTTCTGTTCCCGACTCTATTTAGCAGGAGCAAAACAGAATTCAGGAAAATCCGGAATTCGCTGTTGGCCGGGCAGAAACGGCACGAGGAACGGCGTCTATGCAAATTCCACCCCCGGCCGACTGTCCCCTCAGTCGGTCAGACATGATTAAACACAGAATGCCGTTGTTCCCACCCCCACCATCTGATCCAGCTACCTCTGGAGGCAGCCCGGCCGGCGGATCCCTAGGATTCATCCCTCAGTTTAATCACTACCCCCCTTTGAAAACTCGGCGTGGCCTCTGCTTTCGTGGCATTCAATAACGCCTGGGCCACCCTTCTCGACGATGGCCCGCAGCCTTTATCGCATCTCCTTGTCCCGCTTAGCCCCACGGAATTTATCTCGTTACGTTTTGATTCTGTCGACCGACAGGCCGCGACGCACCCTCTAATTGCTATTCATCCCCGTCCATTGATAAACTCTTTTTTAATTGGAATCATTGCTGCGGGAAATTTCCTTGTCTGACGTCACGGAATCACTCGCTCGTCTACATTATTAATTTACTTTTCCGCGAGAAACAGCAACCCTGATTCGTCCTGGTCTCGTCGAGGACGGATCGCTGGGGTTGCGGCATAATCGATGAAGCCATTTAGGCAAAACGGCGAGAAAGAAAGGGGGAACGTGGTCCAAACGATCGTGATCGTGAATGTTGGCACGGGGATCGAAAAAGTTTGGCGGATCGCGAGAAAACGCGAGCCAGGGGGCGCTCTAAATCTCGTGGAGAGCCGGAGAGAACGCGACAGATTGTTTCGTTGCATAGGACGTCGTAACAACCGCATTTAAACCGCTAAATGGATCGTCTTTCTCTCTATGTGTATCTCTTTAACTGTTATGTTATGGCGACTCTCCGGCTGCGCCGTTCTACATCCCCTTATAGCATCGCGTTTACGTTTACGAGCACCACCGCTGACGTTTACGAGCCACCGGCTGACGTACGAGCCACTTGCTGCTCTCTTGCTTCCATTGCTCGCGCTCGCACGTTAACGTTTTGCCACCGTCGCCGCCGATCCCGGCCCGAACGCGTATTTTAACCTTATTTTCGTCCAACCACGCCCGACACTCCCGAAATTTCTTTCGATCCCGCGTGAATCCCTCCGCCAACCATTTAATAGCTCTTGATTTATCTCTCTTCCCTCTCCTCCTCTCTCCACCTTTCTCGATACGTCGCAATTTATTTTTACGCGCCGACGTAGTTTATTGGAAATAATAAACGACGACAGAGGAAATAAGAGATCGTTGTTTATCCAAAAGGAACGCGACGACATAAAATATTCGGAAAAATATTCGGTAAACCGCGGTGAAGCGTGGATAGGAAAATTTGATAAAAATAATTCGATGAAACTGACGGTTCGATAACACCATGCGATATTCGAAGGAAAATAAACGCGAAATTCTCTTCATCGCGTGTGACGAATAAACCAAACGAAAAGCGTGAAAATTGTACGGTGAAACCGACTTGGATCCGATGAAATACACGCTGAAATGTAGGAGGATCGCGTATGGCAGGGTGGGTAAAGGAAAAATATGCGAGTTAAAATTAGAGGACCGAGGTTGGAAACGGTTGGTAGAATTTGGGCCAGGTCGGGGCAGCGGTGTGCCGAGGAAGCTGTCAAGAGAAATCACGCAGGTATGGCGCGGTAGGGTGGCCGAAAGTCGGAGTAGAATTCGGGTGCAATTGGTTTTGCATTTCGTCCACGTAACCGGCGTCCATTGCAGGGAGCGGCGTTTGAGCGATTTATGGGTTCGGGAACCGCATTGTATCTGTACGTGCCGCGCGCCGTGACGCACCGTGACGTGACGTGACGCAACTGACAAGTCGGATGCGGAACTCGGGAGCTGATCTTGCGCCTACCTAACGCGCCCTAACCTGCCCTAACCTGCAACTATACCCATCGTCGAGCGTTTCATGCCGCTCCACTTCTGCATTTCCCTCCTCCGACCCCTCTTTCCTCCCTCTTCTCAGCCGCAGGGATGCTCGTCTCGCGCTCTCCTGGTCGTTTCTTTTTAAAAGCTCCGCGGGAAATTTATCGCCGGCAGCTATCCCGGCAAAAGGAAGAAAGTTGTTCAAAATTGTGTACACACTCGGCGTACAGGCGGCGAACGGGTGTGCCGGGAAGGGGTGATAAGTACCTAGGATCAAGGACTTGGGCTTGGCTGCCAGCCATATTTCTGCAACGTGGTTCTTCCTCGCGGTGGGATTCTGTATCGCGAATTGATATTCGCGTCCTTCTCTCCTACTCTCTCCGCGGCGTTCCTTCGATACGTCCGACGAAGATTCGTTTAATGCCGGCCAATTCGTGGGGTGATGGATAGGGCGTTGCGGAGCGAGGCAGGATGAGAGGAATTCCTCGGATCAGCGGCGGCTACCTAGCCGCGCGGCAGATCAGCGCGGATTCTTCGGCGTATCCGCTCGATTCCGGAATAATCGAGGCCTCGCGATCGTACGTAATAAATTTCTCGCTGTGCAAGGGAGGGAAAAACGGAGCGGAAAAAAGGTAAAGACAAGCGAGCGCAAAGACGACTAACGCGCGTTGCAAGAAGCATCGAACGCGTTCCGGGCGCGTTTGTTCTTCTCGTCTCGGCAGCGCGGAGCGTGCAACGGAATTCTCGCATCGGCGAGTAATTGCCGCGGTCATTAGCGGCGGGCGTTCTTGAATTAATAATGACGTCACAGCGCTAGGCACTTCTGTTTGGCTTTAATAAGGAGACGACAGGTCGCGTTCGCCGTCAGCGACGCGCGGGGGTTGCTCTCTTGACTGATTAACTATCTCCGGCGCTAATTATCCCCCCCGAGTTGTTAGCCACCCTACACGTGACGTCGCGTCCGACGAAGACGTTCGCCTGGCGAAAACTGCCACGTCGTCGTTAACGTCGTCGAGACGTGGATGCCTCGAAAGAGTATCATCTCCCGTCTGGTCGCGTTTCAGCGTCCTCTGGGTCACCCTTTCGTGTCCACGGGGCCCGGTAACCACGGGCCTCGCGAGGGACCAGTTCCAGCTACTCGTGTACTCGCGTTCAGTGGCCGCAGGCTGTTGTTCGCGTCGCGACGATAACGAGCAGGCTCGATCGGTGCTCGGGAGAGGGGGGTTACTCGCTCGCTTCCGGGAGAAATTGATAAACTCTCTGGACCGGGGTTTTCTCGGAGAATAGGCTGCTCGGGGGAAAATAGATTTATAGGAACGTCGTGGGTTCGAGGAAAGCAGGACGGCTGAAGTTTCGGAAGAGGAACTTCATCTTTTCTTGGAAAATGAACTTTAAGCTCGGGGGATTTTCACGTCCGCGACGGAATTAATCGCGCTCTCTGCCGGGTCCCTTCAACCTTCGCTCGTCAAGAGTCAGGGATTATTAGATCTCCGATTGCGCGCGTTGTCCTTACACGCGTCGTTCCGCCATCGAGGAATTTTATTTCCACTCCTCCACCCTCCCCGCCCCCCGTCGCGAATTACGGGCGCAGCGAGAGAGGTCCCACCCTCGCCGGAGTCCGCTTCAACCCCCCCGAGGCCACGCGAACGCTCGAACAATGAGCCCGCGTTGCGGTCGCTTTTATTTTTTGAAAAATGGAGAAACGGGTCGACAACGCGGCAACCGGACTTCCGCAGGCCTGGCCGACAGCTAGCGTTTTCCCTGCCTCTCTCCATTATGCTCTCTCTCCCTCCCCGGTTCTCTCCGCCGACTCTTTACCTCTGTTTTCCTCGCCTTTCTCCTTTATCGACCCGTCCATCGTTCTTCACCCCTGGCCCGCCTCCTCTCCGTCTCTCCTTTCCACGTAAGAATTTCTGACGGCACCCTCTAGTTACACTCGATCTTTCCAGCTGACGTTTATCCCTTTCTCTACCGATCTCTCGGTTTCCCTCTCGCACCAGCCTGTCCGCTCGCTTCTTCAGCATCCCCGGCATTCTCTCATGATTCATCGCCGCCACGATGGATTATCCGTCTCCTCCCCCGCTGCACCCCTTAGCTGGGTCAGAGACTTGACCAGATCGGACACGAGGCAAGCATCGACCTGTATCGCTTCCTCGACGACGATCCCCAATTTACGCTGAGAGATTAATGGTCGATATTCCTGGCTATTCGAGCTCACGAGCCACCTCGAATACATATCGAATGCGCGCGTACCCTTCTCTCCGTCTCGTCTCCGGTTCGTGAATCTTAACGTCTCCGAGCTTTTCCGCCATTTTCTAGACGCGATCCTTTGCCAGTGAAAAATACGACGGTCACGCGCGGAAGGCGCGAAACCGGAAATGACTGTGGCTGTAAAATATCCGGGATACCGGTGGAGCGGCGCGAGTAATGACTCGCGATCGACCACGCCTGGATCCCTCTAAAGGTGCTTATAATAATCTCCGCTAATAATACATTTAAATAGAAGAGGAAAGCGGGCTGCATGGGAGCAGGCTGGGCAGGATTAAAGGACGCTGAGGACGTTCGGCGTGTGCTTGGTACCCTTGGGTTGGCGCGCGCTCGCGCCAGCTCGCGGACGCTCGGCTGGCAAACTGGTCTCGCGGCCTGCCATGGCCGCCGTTCCCGTATTCCGGTCCGTGCTCTGTTGCTCTGTTTTTCTGCTCCACGACCGACCGCCCGAAGCTCGCTGCGCGGCCCTCGTTCCCGGCCCAGGCCGGGCCCCGACCGTTTCGAAAGTACAACGTATTACGCGCTGCAAAACGCAATTTCGTTTCCCGCCGGGGCAATTTCGAGAGCCACGCTTTCTACCCGAGCCTCGCTAATTGCGCCCCTCGCGCAGCAGCCTCGCTTTTCTTTCTGCCTTCCTCTGCGTCTCGCTCCGGCTCCACCATTTTGGCCGCCTGGTTACTATACTAGCAGGTAACGCGAAGCTGGTACTTTCCGGACCGAGTGTTTAAGCGGTGCCGAGCCGAATGGTAGGGCGAGATGCGTGTTACGCAACTGCTAGGTCAATTGGAGGCTGATCGAGACGAGGGGGTCTCTCGGCAACGTATATTTTTGTCGAATCGCGTGCGAGAGGATTAAGTTGTTACCAGGCTACCATGGCCGATCGGGACGACGCGGTGATGCAGCCACCGCGAGGATTATTCTCCTTTTCCGTTTCGTCGTGATAGAATAGACGCGTCCGTTCGAGTTTGTCGGGATAGATGGCGGGCTGTCGGGAATTTTTCCTTGCCCCCGTGCACGTTTACGCGTACACGGGCCGCGTATTCGGGAGAGCAGCGATTATTACGCGTAATGCCTGTTCATCTTCATTAATGCTCCTTTGATGGAGGCGGTCCGCCAGTTCGGAACCTGTTGGCTCGTAACGCTTCGTTTCATGAAGACGTCGTAGGCTACTCGCAGTCGTAGGAAAATTATTGCCATTTGCGACTGATCGATCGAGCCGCCGGGCCCTACGGTTAATCGCAATCTATCATTTGCAGTTATGCTACCCGATTCCGGATAAACGCGGCCATTTCCTCCTGTCGTTTGGTATCACACTAGATCGTGCCTCGCGCTTGTCGTTCACCTTTTATCTCTTCTTGCCTCGGCCTTCGTTAACGAGCAAGGTTTCAGCCCGATTTCTTTTCTGATTCGCGTATCCAGTTGTTCGCTGTCTTTTAGACGAATTTGGCTTCGCTGGAATCCACGTTGTGGTACCAACTACGTCCTCGTGACGTCCTAAATGCGAGTGCGAGGCGCCTACCGCCATCTTTGGAATTGGGAAGCTCTCGAATCGCTGCTTCGCGGTAATTTCGAGTGCAAATTGCACGCGAATAGGGGCCCAATCGCGTGGAAAAAGAAGCGGCGATCGCGTCTTCGTTGCGAGGTCTCCCAATTTCCTCCCGTTTAGCTTTTTTCGCCCGTAACGCCGGAAATTACCGGATGAGCCACTCTTCCTTCGTGTTTTTCCCTTCCTCGATGATCGTCTTCACGCGTTGCTTGGACACGATCCTGTCAAAAATTCTCGTGAACCGAGCGTGCTTCTCGGTGATTAATTTCGTTTCCGTTGCGCGGCGCTCGGCGCTTGGTCCAAGATGGCGGGGACGCGTGACCGTCGCTTGGTGAAATAGTCCAATACAACTAGTTTTCGAACTTTTCGTACAAATACTAACGATACTAATTAGGTCCAAATTAACCATGTATAGACGATAATAATTAACCCTTTGCACTTTGTTGCTGATAGCTTAGAATTGGAATAGATTTGTATCAAATATGTTTAGATAAAATTCCCGAAACACAGGGTTACCGTATGTCTACTGATAGATATTATACCAGTATACCTTTGTTAGAAGGACTGGCGAAAATGAAATAATATGAAAGCTAACTAAAAAGGTAAAATGACTTGGAGTTGCTAGTAGGTCATATTAACCCTTTGTCTATGGCAGACTTTGAAACACACCAGCCATATTATACGGTAGGAGTCCATTTGCAGTGTACACTGCGGACGGCAGAACCTTTCGTTAGGTGTCCATTTCTGAGAAATTATTGTATATTACACTACATTGAAACAACGTTATTTATTTCTTCGTATTCTGCATTAAATTGTTACTATATGTACTTAAAATTTCACAACAAAAGAGACTCAGTATCGCAAATGCAAGATTTCTAAACGCCTTTAGGTGCTCACAGTAGTCAAAGTGTTAAAACGGATCTTTTAGAAAATTAAATCGTTAAATCAAGTCTTCTTCAATTAAAATTTCACAACAAAAGAGACTCAGTATCGCAAATGCAAGATTTCTAAACGCCTTTAGGTGCCCACAGTAGTCAGAGGGTTAAAAATTGCTCGGAGTGTTAAAACGGATCTTTTAGAAAATTAAATCGTTAAATTAAGTTTTTTTCAGCTTTGTCGCAGTTATATTTTTAACTTTTTCTCCAAAAATTCGTATCTGTGCTTCGATGCAAGGAAAATTATCACGTTTAGACCACTCTGTCCGTCGTAATCTTGAGCCAGTCGTTTCTATTGATCGAATTCCGTACAAAATAGGCGTAATTAAACAGAATTCATCTATTTTATAATTTCTATCACTGTGATTGTTCTCGATACTGGAACGAATTATCACGATATTCGTCGAAATATAGTTGGCGTTGGCCGAGGCAACGGGATTGCATGGAGCGTCCTTTTGCCAGGAGAAATATCGCAGGCTGATTCCACAGAGATGATCTCGCCGTGGCTTGACGCTCCTGGGCGTTAAAGAATGGCCGATACGTCTATGGAAAGTTATCTGTAAACATCTTTATCGGGCCAACAGCTATCGGTAGAGGCTGGTTTCCTCTGCAACGTTGCGCGGGCGTGATATACCGGGTGTTCCGTAATCCTCTGGTAACCGTTTCATCAAGATCCGTCACCGTTTCATAGAGCTATCGAATCTCAAGAGAGAAAATCGAAAAGCAACGCGAGAAGAACCGGTATTTTTTCCTGGAAAATTTCCTCGGAATTTTCCTCCTAGCCGAATCCCATGGAGGATCCAGTTTCTTTCTGGCACTGCCGCCAACGCTTTATTTACCCACGTAGCACCCACGACGAATAGCCAGTGCTATTATTAAAATACGATACGACTTAATCGCGTGGACGCGAAATTTGTCAGTCCGCTTATTGTTTCGAGCAGCCCACGAGCCGATCGTCTGACAAATAAGACGTTTCAGCTACCAGAGAAAATTCCAACAACTAGGAGACGGTAAATCACAGCGGAGACCGAGTCCGACAATAACGTTCGCCACGGTAATTTTTATCGTTCTCCTTCCGATGGCATTCGGAGTAACGAATGGCCGGCCACGGTGATCGGTTCGCGCGGGATGATCGACGACAGGTCGAGCTTTCTCGAGTCTCTAACGCGATTTCGAGAACGTTTCAGAGGAGCGTGCCGATTTGAGAGACACTCGGTCTCCGATTTTCTTAACCCTTCCGTCTCTCTTTCCGCGTACTTTTATTCCGCGCCGAGGAGGCAGCCATTAATCAACGCATGCGTACATTGTCGCGGTGGACAGCCCACGTCTGACACGGAGGATGATTATCTGAAATAAAATATCGTGCGACAAATCACTTCCTTGCCAAGAGTCATTTAACTGGTTATATAAAATTACAGGCGTATTGTGCGGCGGGGCAGCGTGCAGGAGTCGCTTGAAAAGTGAACCGTGAAATACGGCCGTTAAATAATTCGACGTAATTCCGGCGTCGTTGACGGGCAACCACCGATACGAGAGCGGACTTTTCCGCACCTAGCCTCGCCGATCTTCCGCAATCAGATCCTCCGCGAGATTCCACGCACGAAACGCTCGCGAGAAATGCTTCCGATTTACCCCCGCCCTGACTCGCGCTTAGATCCAAGACGAGATACCTTGAAGCACGTAGACCTTTGGGAGAAACGTAAGAAGAAATATTTCGAACGATGACGCGACGGCGACGCCGTTAGTCGCGGTGATACAATAACCGACGAGCCAGGGAAAATCCTTTGTCAAACTATCGCGAAGGGTGGCCCCGCGGAAAACGCGGAATTCCTCGCCGCGTTTTCCCGCGGCCGACCCGCATAAATCACGTCGAGAAGCCGGCGTTTCTCATACGGACGAAATAAATTCTTTTCTTCATTTTCATGCAAACGAAGCGCGCGCGGCCGTCGCCATATTGTCGATCGGTCAGACATTTTTCCGTGCGGCGGGAACCCGCGTCTCGTTCGAACCGCGTTCCCCGTCGGCGTCTACCGACCTACACACGCGTGACGAGGCGTATAGCGCACGTGTAACACACGTGTAACGCACACGTGTGTAAATAGCGTATTACGCGTGCCTACGTATTTATTATTATTTCGTTCCTTCGTTTTTTCTCCCGTGTCGTTGGTTCGCCACGCTGCCGAAGCACACAGAGCCGTCAGACGCAGAGACGCCATTCGTCCTGGCCGCGCATGTGAAAATACGACGGAAATATTTCACTTTTCGTAGCGCTCGCGCGCCCCGACGACAGCGTCGCGGTGCCACGTCACGAGGCATTCATTTCGAAATACGTACACTGGTACGTCCAGGCTCCGGGGAGTAGCCTTAATAAATGTAGAAGCATTTATAAAGGCAGCAAGATGCGAATATTCTCTTTCTCCCCTCACCCCTCGCCTTTCTTTTTCCGCTTCGTATTCTTCCGTTTCCTCTCTATCGTTTTCTCTCTCTTTGTCCCTCTCTCTCTCTCTGCTCGGTGTATCCCTTTTTCTCCGTCATTGGTGTCCACGACGGATGAAAATAAGCGTTCAGCAGGATCGCGTCGGCAAACGTCGATACGTAACACTGGACCCCCGAAAAGCTGCATTCACGAAAGCTCGTCGAACGGACGTTTTCCCTGAACGGAAAACGCTACTTTTCCCGCGACCGGTGGAAAACCGGAAGATTAATTATTATCCGGCGCGTATTTTGTAAGCTGGTAGACCTTGTCATCGACGCGTGTTATTTTTTCCCTCCCCCGAATGCTTCGTTTTTACAGGGTATAAAATACTCGGGCCCCGGATATATCGTAGAATCGACGAGCGTTGTCTTTGTCAATTTTTCAAGCCGCGCAACCTGCCAACCGCGTGACTAATGGTCCGGCCAACTTTTGTTCTCGCGATCGCTTGGAAATCCGACAATGTGTCGTCGCAACGAGCCTTACGCAACCACGCTTTCGCGTACCGTGATCGAGTATCGTATCGGAAGTGTGTACAAATCGTGGCCTGGCACACGACGCACTCAACGATGTCACTTGAGCTTATTGTGGCGAACAATTGGACGCCGGTGGGCGACGCGTTACTTAACATCGACTTGTTCTGCGCTTCGGACCCCTTTTTCTTCTTCCAGCCAGCTGAAACGCCATCTACTCGCGATAACGAGACCACGTTCCCGAAGATTATACTTTATGCCACTCTATTCGCTTTTTCGCGAATTTCTCCGTTCATCGTCTTCTCTTTGCCGCTATTCAGTGTCAAAACTTAAGGTATTTACCTGATTTTGTGACAACTGTGACCCCTAATTGTGGAAATTAAAGTTCTATTATCTGTTTGCGTTATAAGAATCTTCTTTCCTCGCCATTTTCCAATTTCTCGATGCATCGTCTTCTCTTCATCGCTATCCAGTGTCAAAACTTAAGGTATTTACTCTCGATGAGACTATATATGCTTTTGTGACAATTGTGACACCTATGAGTCGTCGAAATTAAAGTTCCATTGTTTGTTCGCGATACAAGAATATTCTTTCCTCGCCATTTTCAAATTTCTCGGCGCATCGTCTTCTCTTCATCGCTACCTAGTGTCAAAACTTAAGGTCTTTACTCTCGATGAGAGTATACCTGCTTTTGTGACAACTGTGACACCTATGAAGGTTCGAAATTAAAGTTCCATTGTTTGTTCGCGATATAAGAATATTTTTCCCTCGCCATTTTCCAATTTCTCGGCGCATCATTTGCTTCTTCACTGCTACCTAATGTCAAAACTTAAGGGATTTACCCTCGATGAGAGAATCAATGAAACTGTACTGAAACCGAACTAAAACTGCTCTGAAACTATGCTAAAACTGCAACGAAGCTGTACTGGAACCTTACTTGAGTTGTACTGAAGCTGTGTCGAAACTGGACTGGAACTTAAGGTATTTACTCTCGATGAGACTATATATGCTTTTGTGACAATTGTGGCACCTATGAGTCTTCGAAATTAAAGTTCCATCATTTGTTCGAGACATACAAGAATCTTCTCTCCTCGCCATTTTCTAATTCACCACGAATTTCGCAATTCAGTCACACTCTTTCACACTCCCTCGCCAATCTCTCGGTGCATGTTCTTCTTCTTTTTCTTCACCGTTATCCAGTGTCAAAACTTAAGGTATTTACTCTTGATGAGAGTATACCTGTTTTTGCGTGACAACTATGACCAATGAGTCTCCGAACTTAAACTTCCATCATTTGTTCGCTATACAAGACTCTTCTCTTCTCGCTTTCCAATTTCCCACGAATTCCGCGACTCAGTCATTTCTCGCGGCCGAGTTTTCGTTCCACTGACGGTTCGTTAACGACGACGTACAGGCGTCGGAAGTCAGCGTCGCGACGCGGACGAATTCGGTGCGACTATAACAAATGTAAAGACATTTCTAACTGTAGCGAGACTTCGGGAGGCTCCTCGAGCCGTCGGACGGACGTGCTTTTGATCGAACTTCCGGCAAACTTGAACCTTCGGCAAGCGGCGGCGTGAAAAATGGCCGCCTCCATCCCGTCGCGAATCGAATCACGCTCGTCCCTCCCGTACACCATCCCCGTTAATTGAATATTCTTTCCCAGGAATTCGCCTGGTTTCGTCTTGCCATACTCGCCGCTGGTTCGCGCGATTGATTAGCCGAGTATCTAATCGCTGGCTGATCCGTGACTCGGTCGCGTTCGTTGACACGAGATACGGAATATCAATTTAGACCGAGGAAATATTTATTTATTTATATCGTAAATATTTAGAGCTCGGCCAAGAGACGCTTATTTCCAGCGAGCGTGGCTGGCTTTCCGCGCGTGGATCCGCGTCTATTAATAACCGCGATCTCGCAACGTTTACGGTTTTATCCGGCCTTATCTGAACCGTTTAACTTTCCATTAGGCGAGTCGAAAAAAATGACGAAACGCGTTCCGCGAGCGCAGAAGGTCGCCCAGATGCTATCTCCCGTCCCGTCTAATTCCTCGTGCACGCAGAGCCGATCAGAGCTGCCATCGTTTCGATTGTCCGCGTATGGATCCTTTCTTCCACGCTGGATTTTACAACCAACGACAAATTTGTTTGGACGAATGGCGTTTGGCAAGGTGGAACCGAAGCTCCATCGATGTTTCAACGTGCTTATTAAAAGCCTATAGGATACATCCGACGGTAACGACGGCCCTTAACGATGCGCGGTCCTCTGATGCGAGTTCCTCTCCGCTTCGGATATACTTTAAATCGCGTGGAAATGAAAGAATAGGGATTTTACGAAGCGATCATGAGCTTCTAAGCCTTCGACTACTACGCCGAAATCACGTATTTCGCCTAGGACGCCACGGAGGTATTTTTATAATGGCGTCGGTCACCAACGATCACTGTGGCGGCACAGGAGAAACCGTGGTCAGTCATATACGACCGACGTGGTAGTCAGTGTTGACTACGATTTATATTTCTCGAGCACACGATTCTACTCTCTCGATGTATAGTGATTCGTTGAAAATCTCCCTCGTCGTCTTTTCGCGAATAATATCGCGAACGATCGGGCCCAAAAACGAGAAACAGTAGACACGAGTGAAGCAAAGCTCTTCGAATCCTCTCCGAATCCTCTCGGAATCGTCTCGACGATCGAGCGGCTGTCGAGACGTAACGAGCTGCGCGTGTCGGAGGATTGGTCAAGATTCTGGCACGATTTCCGCTGGCGCGGGCTGAAAAATGGCGAAAATGCGGCCGGTCGTGCGACACGGCGTTGCCGCGACGATTAATTTTCGGCCAGTTAAATCGCGGCCCCGGGGGCGGCCAGGCAGATCGAAAGTGCGTCAAAAATACGTGGCTGTATGGAGGCGTATGCGGCTCGCAGCGTCCATGTTCGTTCGCTGTTGTTCACCGACACGGTGCCGCGCGCGCGTCGGACAGAGATCGCGGCCCGTGCTCGACAGCTCGCGAGCAGACGTATTAATAGAAGCGTACTTCGACGCCGCGCGTCGTTGTTGCCGACTGTCAAGCGATATTCTAACGAGCCGTGACCGTTGAAACGCGGCGATTTTTCAAAAGCGATCCGCCGAATAGGAGCCACGCCGGAGCGGAATTCCGTAACGAGCAACGGGCCGCACTGGCCGCCAGGCCAGTCGCCATGTTCCGACGGCCGTCGCAGCGCCATGTTGCGACGCCAACGCCGACTCTCGCGCCGCCAGTCTAGTCCCCAGACCTCT
This sequence comes from Eufriesea mexicana, assembly GCF_001483705.2. Lineage (NCBI taxonomy): Eukaryota > Metazoa > Arthropoda > Insecta > Hymenoptera > Apidae > Eufriesea > Eufriesea mexicana. The sequence goes on along the minus strand of NW_016908771.1, from coordinate 905,234 downwards.
CCGATCGCGTTTCGCGAGAAATATCCCTGGATATTTGAAATTTTTGTGATTTCTTCAGGTTAATAGACACGAGATCGACACACCGATGAAACGGTCATTCTATTCACTTTCTCGGTGGAGAATTAGTCCCCGTTTCGGGGTAAATTTCGAAGGAGAATCGTGTTTGTGCCAGAGGAGGGACTCGGAGGTGTTCTTCTTCAGAGAGGAACGAGTTTTTCGAATATCGTTTGTCACGTGTCGTTTTTAGTTGGCGCGAAAGTTTGATCCATCTTGATTAGCGGTTCTTGTTTGCATTTACCGGGGCGAATTCGTGGAAAGAATTTTGATGTCCTCGCGGAATGCTTTTAGTGGCTTTTTGGACGGATATGGAGATTATTGCGCAGTGTTTTTTGCAGTATGGAAAAATGAGATCTATTTTTCTTTATAAGCTAGGCACAGCATTTTCGCCGGTGTAAAGCTGGCGGAATTATTTCGATTTATGTTCGAGTCGCTTTATTTTTGATTTGTATCTCGACTGAATAAATATAGATCTTGAAGCTTAACTGCTATTTGTTGTTTCCCTCTATAGATTCGCTACGAATTCAATATGCGATCGTAAATAATTCTGTTCGCGTTTTATACACGTCGAGGCGGTTTGTTCGCTGGATTAATTTTTGGTGTAAATTTATTCGCTCATTAAGCTGTGTCCCTTTCGGCTTTCGCCGCGAGAACCATTCCGACCGAAATCGACGTCATATCCGCGATTATTTCGTTCTTTCGCATTTTTGATATTCGATAATCGCGCCGGATATTTTATTCCGACGGCATTCGCTCGCAATTCCCAATCCCCGGTCATC
>NW_016908771.1:698450-904097 GCF_001483705.2 Eufriesea mexicana | reverse complement strand
CACTCTTCTCTACGCAAAGGTAGCAGATTTATGAATATCGCTTTCCGAAAAGGATAATAAACTCGCCGGTGTTCCGCGAGTCGTCCGTGGGAGGCAAATTCGCCGAGGAAAATTACAGGATGGCGTGACCGGTTTGCGCGCTGCTGACGACGAAACAAAAGGCGGCTCGATCGAAATTTATCGATACCGTCGTGCTCGAGCGCGGCCCGCTAATCGATGGCCGTGTGTAATTTTATTATTCGAAAAGCGAATAGCGTAAAGGGAGGAGAAGAGAGGGCTCGATTGTCCACTCGCGCTGGAAAGACGTGCCACGCACGTCGCGATGCTTTTGCGACAGAATCGCCAACCACGTGGTATACGCGTCGTCGGAATTAGGTAATTGTCACAGAAACGTTCTGGCACACGCGTCAGTGAATTTCTTGTTAGCGCAAATGATTAACGAAGAAGGCCCACCGTTAAAGGGACAGCTCGAAAAGCGGTTGGGAGAGTTTTACGCGAGAGACGAGAGTGAATATCATATCCAACGAAATAATGTACAGTCGGTCATTGGGAAATAGACTTACTTCACCACTTACACTGGCAAGAAATTCATTGACGCGTTTATCACAACGGTCCAGTGTTTCTGTGATGATTGCTCGACGACGTGTACACCACGTTGTTGGCGATTCTGTCACAGAAGCATTACGACGTGCGTGACACGTCTTTCCGGTGCAAGTAATTAACACTAAACGTACCAAGCGGGAACCCCTTTCAAAATTTACTCTATAAATCGTACATTCGTTATTTCTTTTGCTCATTTGATTTTCTATCAATTCTTATATGACCTGATTGCTTAATTTCTTTCTTTCCGTTTTTCTCTCAACTTATTTTGTACCGAAAAAAATGCTTTGCATACCTTATATGAGTCGTTCACTGCGCAAATCGATTAACTCCACTTTTTGAAACATCTTAAATGTGCAGTGAACGGGGTCATTTGGCCCCCTATGGCAAGAATAGGTTTGCGTGAAATACCGGTACGTTTAGTTTTATTTTTTCGCTAAAGAAGACTAGGAGTTCAAAGATTTTCTGCTATAAAGCTGACAATATTATTTTGAGCAGTAAATAGGAAATCGTATAATAATTAACACGTAGAATTATTCGATTTCGATACCTCGCACACCGTTACATTATTTTAACTCTTTGCACTCGAGAAGCACCTCTCGATCACCATTTAAACAGATTCTAAAGCTGGATATTAATTAATATCTCGAATTTAAAATTACCCAACGATGCGTGGAATATCGAAGTAAAATAATTCTATGTTTTATTATTATTATTATTTACCGTTTCAAAAATATCGTCGACCTTATGGCAGAAAGTCTTCGAATTACTATTTTCTTTTAACGAAAAAATCGCCGAGTGCAAAGGGTTAAATTTGACATATTTATGAATATCAAGCTTCGAAATTTTATCAAATGACTACTGAAGGGCGCAAAGGGTTAATCCGCCATGAACCCGAGGATCGAGCGGATCGCCACTTTGTTTTGAGACCCGGTCATCGTTGCTACGTGCTCGTCACTCGTGCCGCCTTATCGGTAACCAGAGCTAGCATACTCTCATAATAGGCAATATTCGAGAGGAATACGGACGGAAAAGTTTGTTAATGGAGAACGGGCCACCTCGCGGAACCGTGTCCCCGGTGCGAAAGAAACGGGCCGTGGAAGAGGAGGCGGAGGACGTATTTACGAAAGCGGCCACAGTGTACCACGTGTGCGTCGTAAATCATTTCGCTGACTCCTCTAATTATAAGTATGACTATCGCCGCTATCGCATCGTCGCCGCGCGTACAACGCCCAAAGCGAGAGACGAGCAACGGTGAACTCCGCGATAAAACCATCCTCCTCCGGTCTTGAGGTCGCGAGACGACTCGCTGAGAAGCGAAGAAAGAGCGGAAAAAAGGGAGCGAAGCTGGCGTAAAAAGGGCCGACAGATGAATTCCATGTTGCGAGCAATCGGTTCCCGTTTACCAGGAACCAGCCCGAAACCAGACCGTCTTTTAATTGCCTCTTTTTCCACCTCCGAGGCCACCCCTTTGCTCGTTGTTCGCGAGAACAGGCAGGTTTTTGTTCCTCCCATTGTTGGTTCATGCATGTTGGAAATAGAAAGCAGTGGAGAAAATTAGGCTCCACTTTTCTAGCCCTTTGAATGCTAGCTGGTCTAATAAGGAGAGTGCAAGTCCTTCGGGTCGTTGATTTAGTTGAAACTTTGCAGGTTTGTAGATTTAGCCAGCCAGTTCAAGAAAATGCGCCATTATAGGAGCAACTACGCAATAGTTTTTGAGATATTTATGATAAAGCTGTATTATTCTTAACTAGAGGTTCCTTCCGAATATTTATCGATAGTTATTAACTGTGCACAGTTGCACTCGAGAGGTGACCTACAGTCATCATTTCATAAAATTTGGAAGATGATTATTAATTAATATATCAAATTTAATGTGATGTAACAGTGTGCGAGGTATCGAAATCAAATAATGTCCTTTGTTCCATTTCCGATGTATGCCTTTTTTATCGGGGGATGCTACATGGTCCGATGTGCAGGTGTGACACCTTTGATAATGAAAATTCGCCATATTATGTTGAATGGCTAACGATTCGTTGGCCCTTAGTCATTAGAAGAGCCTGACTGATAAAGGCAGATCAATTTCAGAGTCCAAAAACAATTGACTCGTTCCTACTTTCGCTAAGGACCAATGGTCATCTTCACCCCACCAAAAACTAACATTATATAAGCACCCACAAAATTTGCGAAACGTCAGTTTTAGTTTTTTCCTCTCCACCGACTTGTATTTTTCCAACGTAGCCTTGTTGCTAGAACCCGTATTGTATATTGAAATCCGGGTTCCAACATAATTCTACAATTCTATTATTATACAATTCTTTATTTACTGTTCAAAAAGGTATCGTCAGTTTTTTAGTAGAGAATCTTTGAATTTCTACTCTTCTTTAGCCAAAAAATCGTCGAATGCAAAGACATGGCACAAGTGGCAATGTGGCCTGACGGTAACATCAGAAAATTTTGGGATATCGTCATTAGGCTATAACGATACTTGATAAATATTCGAAATAAATCTGTAATTAAGGCAATAATAAAATTCTAATCACAAATATCTCCAAAACTATTGAGTTGTTGCCTTTATAATGACTCTTCTTGTAAGTTGAAATGCTTCGCGTGAACAGTATACGGTTGGCAGTAGCCATTGCTGAGGACTGAATACCTTTTCGCGCAATATGGATCTTGTCACGTATTAATACGTTATAATGTAGCACACTCCAAAATAGAGTATCAAATAAACGAGATTTTATTTTTCGATATTGCTAAGCAACGAGTTATGTGGTTTCTGTGAGTGTTGGACATATACGATAGCCATACTTTCTGAATATACACATAATCTCGATACAATTAAAAATTTCAATCAGAAACCTATAAAAATTGAAATAGTTATAGCAATTCAATAGGTTCTCATCCCTTTATTTATACAAAGTTATTAGCTCACCACGATGTTAGTCGAAAATATCGATGCATTTAAAAATTTTAATCAGAAGCCTATAAAAATTGCAATGGCTATAGCAATTTAATAGATTCTAGTCCCTTCGGTTATGCAAGATTATTAGCTCACTACGATGTTAGTCGAAAATGTCAATACATTTAAAAATTTTAATCAAAAACCTGTACAAATTGAAATGGCTATAGCAATTCAATTCATTTATACAAACTTATTAGCTCACCGCGATATTCGTCGAAAATATTAATACATTTAGAAATTTTAATATAAAACCTATACAAATTAAAAGGGTTATAGCAATTCAATAGGTTCTGATCCCTTCGTTTGTGCAAAATTATTAGCTTATCAGACAGTAAATAACCAAAACCTTCGTCGAGAGTGCATTTGCGTTCATAGTCTAGACTTATGCCGAAAGCACATATGCGCCCATAGCAGTCAAAGGGTTAGAATCGTCTGTCCATACCTTTTTAGTAAGTAAGTAAGATGGTATGATTTTCCAAGATCGATGCGAGCCGAAGTTGGATCGGATAGTCGGTGTCGCGAGGTCAGAAATTATGATACATCGTGGAAGATCTTCTAACGCGTCCCGCGTGGAAGCACTCTTACGTCCATGCACTTCCGGTGGCACCACGAAACTGCGGGTTTCTTTTATTCATAAATACGAGTGGACGTTCGATACCGTGCACTCGAACTCGGCCATTTTATCGTATTTTTCAAACGTCGCTGCAGGTTTCCCGACAAGCGGCGCTCAAGAGCAGGAAAACAAGGGGCGAAATTAAATTTCGATCGTGTCAACGGTTTTACCGTGGACATTTAATAACGAACGATGACGGGGTCGCGGGAGAAACGGTTCCCCGATTGGGCGTAAAAGTGACGTCGGCGACGAGATCGGGCGGAAGCAACGTGGCACGTTATCATTTGCGAATTTAAAAATATTTTCGATAACCGATATCGACGGCCGCATCGCGAGGCCGCTGTCCGCTGCCGGCAGATATATCGCGCGCGCGAAAATATTACTTCTCGTACATCATGCGAGTTACGTTCGCTCGCCCCGCGGATATCGCGACCCATTATCGATATCGCCCCGATACCTAACGCCCGAATTCTAATCGCGGTCCCTTTCGAATCCGGCCCGTCAGCCGCCGCCATTTTCGCGTCTGCCGCTACACTCAGAGGGGCGTGTTCCGTTACAACTTCGTGGAAATTAGCGGACGAACGATTAGTTTCAAATTTACTCGATTGCCAGAATATTTTTTGCTATTCCTGATAATCAGTATCAAAATTCGCGATAGCTTACAGGTTACAACATCCATGGCCGCCATATTGGCGTGCAATTATGAAATCAAAGAATAGGAGACTAGAGGATTTTGCTTGTCAAAGTCTGTGATAGATGATAACATCCACAACCTGTATATTGAAATTCGGGTATAAAATGACAGAATCAAAGACTTGAAAATTTCTCTTAGATTTCCGATTAGTTTGAAAATTAATCAACGATCGCCAAAATATTTTTTGCTATTTCTGATAATCGGTATTAAAATTCGCGATGGGTTACAACATTCACAGCCACCGTATTGTCACGCAATTGTGAAATCAAAGAATAGGAGACTAGAGGATTTAGCTTGTCGAAGTTTGATAGGTGACAATATCCTCAACCTCCATATTGAAATTCAAGGATAAAATAAAAGGACTGAAAATTTGAAAGTTTCGCTTAGATTTCCGATTAGTTTGAAGATTAATCAACGATTGTCAGAATATTATTTGCTATTCCTGATAATCAGTATCAAAATTCGCGATAGGTTACAATATCCATAGCCGCCATATTGGTGAGAAATTATGAAATCAAGGAATACGAGTGCTGAAAGACAACGTTATACATTGTCACTTTTAACTTGGAATTGATATAAAACAGTTGAGAGCTATAATGGGCCAAGCGTTTATTCCTTTTTGATTTACTGCGTTTCAGTTCTGCGTTATTCTTCGTCGCGATTAAATGAAACGGATCGAACCTTTTTATTACTATGGTTCCAGACATCGGACTATACTTGTATCTCTATAATTCTATTATATCCCTTATTTTTTCTAAATTTTCTTTATATTAAAATTACTATTTCGCAGAATTTCTGTACACTGTGTTTTTTAACCTTAAATCTACAACAACGAGACTCGAGGATTTTGCTTGTCAAAGTCTGTGATAGATGACAACATCCGCAGCCGCCATATTGAAATTCAAGGATAAAGCGATAGCACCAAAAAGTTGAAGATTTCGCTTAGATTTCCAATTAATTTGAAAATTAATCAACGATCGTCAGAATACTTTTTCCATTTCTGATAAATAGTATCAAAATTCGTGATAGATTACCTCCATGGCCGCCATATTGTTATGCAATTATGAAATCAAAGAATACGCGTCAAAATCTGTGATAGGTGACAACATCCACAGCCGTCATATTCATATTTAAGGATAAAATGAAAGGACCGAAAATTGTAAGCTTTCGCTCATATTTCTAATGGTCCAAGTCCAGCTTGAAAAATTTCAAACTTGTGTATTCGGAGGTTAACTACAACGATAGAATTGACAGGAATTACGGTAGAGTGGAGCGATCCTGCGCGAGCGGCGAAGGCTGTCTAACTCGTATTACGGATATCGAAAATGGAGAGCGCGAGAGACTTCCGCTGGCAGGATTTACGAAGCGAATGTAGTTTTCGTAGTCGGTATACGGTGAATTAATTTCTATCGTTCCCGAAGCGAAACAAACGTTTCCTCCACCATTTTGACCGCAACGTCCCACGGAGCGAGCTGATCGATACTCGTAAATAGAACGCGGCGCGAAAGGCCAAGCGGACAAGCCAGCGACGCGTTAAAATTAATCCGAGATACAACGCCGATCAAATGTCGGGCCGGTTATCGTGGCTATCTGATTCGTTTACCTCTGTGTTTGCCCGCGGTGCGTAGCCGTGGCGTCGTCGCAGGGAAAGGAGGCGAACGACGGCTGCAGGAGCGATAAATCATGCCGGGACACCGTGGAACGCACTGTCGCGCGATTTTTCCCGCGATCGATTCGATTGGTCGAGCGTGAAGCACGCGATCGGCCGCGGAAGGGAGAGAAAATCGCGAGGAAAGCACGCGAAAACACAGACAGAAGCTCGCGATCCTGGCCCGGACGTCCGGCCGACGAGGAATTTTGCGTGCAACTGAACCAGGTAACCGATTTTCTCTCGGCCGAAATGAAACCCTTCAGTCGCGGCGACCTTGAATCTCGCAATTTGCTTATTCAAAACGAATATTGCGGGGTGCGGCGGGCAAGCCTTTGGGTTGTCCAGGCAGTAAATCAAACCGTGAACGGATCCGTTCGTTCTGGCCGCTCTCCTATCTCCTTGGTCCCGGGTCTGCGTGAAAGGATGAGAACCGATGTGCTTCGACAGGTGAAGCGAGAATCTAATTTAAACGATCGCGGCCAAGCTGGCCCCTGTTCCTATCGTTTGTCCGCGATATTGCCACCCGACCTTTCACCGAGGAATCCTGGCTCGTGTCACGGGACCAACACACGGGATACTTTAATCGAAGCGCGTTTAGAAAACGCTCAGTTCGGTCCTCTCGTCTTTCTTCCTCGACGAGAGGACGCCTGTCTCCGACAATTGGCGAAAGACGACCCTTCCCACTGTTTTTGATTCCAATTTTAAATCCAACGTCGCGCGAATCTTCCGGGGTGACATTTCTGCACGCGCCGTCATATTTCTTCATTCCCGTACCCCGCGAACGATTGCGTTCGCCGGGTCCTCTCAGCTGGCGTCTACGAGAATTTTCGCAATTTATTCGGTATTAATCTTCCGTTTTCGAGACGATGCTACTCTATTTTTCCTACTCTATTATCATCGCAACTTCCACTTTACTTTCATCCATGCTTCGCTCTTAAAAATCCCACTTGTCCCGCAGTCAGTATCAGCGACGTACCCTGTAGCTTGTCTCTTGACAGCGAACGCGCTGTCAACGAAGCAGCAGCGGTTTCTAGACTTCGTAACGGTAAACTTTCTAATTCGAACGTTTGGAAATAACGTTTGGATAAGCTTTCGAGACACGGACGTCTCACGGAACCGCCTCCCAGCCTGTTGGACCCGAGTTCAGATAAATCGACCAACGTCCCCCGCTGAAGAAAGCTGCTTCTCCGGAATCGCGTTACGCAACGAGATGGATCCTCCTTTTAGTCGAATCTATTATCCCACGAAACTTGAATTTCTTCTTTCCAGCAGTCTCGAGTTTCCTGCGACTCGAAGTCGAACACGTCCTCGAGGATCGTCCAGGAGTCGCACCTAGTCTGTCCATTGTCAACGGTGGCCAACTGTCGTCGGCTCTCCAAAACATTTCCCATTCGAGCGTTCGCCCTAAAACCGCGTCACGTGTTCCAGGATATTCCGAGCCGACCCTCGGCTCTGTTTCTCTTCGTCGTTGAAAAGGGTATCGCTTTACCCTGCGTACCCCGAGCAGAGCGCGACCTTGCGTCTCTCTGCGTGCACACTGCGAGGCTCCTCGAGCGTAGGCAAGCCTTTAACGAGGCTGACCCGGTGATAAATCAGAGGAGATCGGTGGTGTTTGACGGACGTGCAGGCGGAAACGATAGAGGTGACCTCGTGGTGCCTGCTGGCCGATTTAAACTAGACCCAGGTATGTCTAGCCTCTTTGCATAACTCCGGCAACCCTTGTAACCAAGAACCCTTCTCAGGCTTCTGTCCGTCGAAATGGGGAGCAGTCTCGTTGTTCCGCACGCCTTCGGCACAACGGACACGGAAAAGAAAAGAGCAGGAGCGTAAACAGCGTTGTCTAGGACCCGCTGGCACCCTGCGGTCCTCGTAAAACCCGATCGCGCGATTCGCTCTGCTTCAGTTACGATGAATGCCCGACACCCTCGGAAGTCTTTGCGGATTCGCCGGGACGAAGGTCCGAAAGAAGGTTTGCGGATGTGGCCAGCGACGGAATTTCACGCGAGGTGCCCCGGTTTTCCGCCCTCTCCTCGAATCCTCGCGAGCCCCTCGTTTTCCGCCACCATTCACCCCGAATCGGCCATTGCCGGTCGGCTAACCGCGACTCCACTTTCCTCTCTGTCTTTCTCTCTCTCTCTCTCTTTGTCAAGATCGCGAGAATCCGCGCGAACCGGTTCCCGATCCCGATGGACCGGACTTTCGGACGACGCTTGCGACTCGGACGAGGTAGAAAATTGGGGTAAAATTGGGGTGAAATGGAAAGAGATCCGCGAGGAGACCTCAAGGCGGCGACGTCGTTTTACGCGAGTCGTTAGCTCGAGACACTTCGGTTTTCCGGTGCGTTCGTACGAAAGTCGAAACGAGCACCTCGCGAAGATAACAAGCGATATAACAAGCGCGAAATTACAGCGTCGAGGCGCGTAATTATTATAACAACTTCCTCGCAATTTTCCGTGATACCTGCGCGATCTCACGTCTCGAAACGAGTTCTCAACGCACTTTTAATTCGATCCATCCTGCGTTTAAAAAATTCCTTCTCCCGATAGATTGTTCCTCGTCACTCTTTCACTGCCGATAGATCACCGACGTGACACGATATAGGCTGTCAAGCGCGATATCCTTCGAAATCGTTTGCGATATTTCGAAGAGATTCGTGTCTTTTGTTCGACAGGGAGCGTAGAAATATGGAGAAACGTCGAAGTCCGGGCGAGACGACGGAGTAGCTGACGGGAAAACGTTGACAGGCGATTGGACGGGAGCAGGAGGAAGCGTCGAATTGACGCGTAGAGCGGCGTCGAAATCGTGATCGGCGTAGGAACGTAGAGTTGGCGAAAAAATTGCGTGCCTGGCTGGCGGAAAAATTTGCGTGTTCTCGGTAGACAGATGATTTTCGCGCCGTTACCAGCGACGCCTCCGGCTTAATTCGCGAAGACACGCGAAAACGCGCGCCAGACGGTGCATAATTCCCGCGGCTCGCTGAATATGTACATTTTTATCAAGGGTAGCCGCGGCAGCGATTCGGCTCGAAAACTTGGGCGACGTCCTGACGGCGGCCAAAGCGCGGAGTCTGAATTAACCACGCCATCTTGCTTTCCTCGCAGCAACCTTCGGATCTCGTATGGTGAATATTCTGATATTCTGCTCTGCTCGTCGTTGATTATACTATAAATATTCAATCGCGGCGGTGTTCCTGTTTACTCTTCTTTATTTTCCGATCTTCTGCTGCGGTCAACGATGCGATTTAATTCGATGGCACAACACGAGAGCATCCTATATTCTCTGCGTCTCGTCGTTGATTATTCTGTAAATATTCAATCGCTGTGTTACGTTCCTTTTCGTTTTTCTTCGTTTCCCGATTTTTCGTACCGGTCCACGTCGCGGTTTAATTAGAACTGACCCTCAGTGGCGGGATTTTTGAATCGTGACAGGAATTCGTTTGATAATCGTTCATCGCGAATTCTGCAACGGAGATCGCTTTCCCTGGTTTTCAATTTTCCAGCGCGATCGATGTCACGGTTAAATTCGACGACAGGCGGCGGTCTAATTTTTGAGTTATGACAGCGGTGCGCTCGGCGGTGCAACACGTCAGGGCTCGTCTGACAGACTCGAATCGTAATGGCTGATAAGGTGAATAAAACAATTTGTATGAGTTAGCGTGGTGATGAATGAAGGTAAATCGTTCGAGACAGAAGGTGGGAGGTTTCGCAGCGGACGCAACGCCGCGCCTCTAATAATGATAAATGAATAAGTAGCCAAATCGGCCTCCACAAAGGGCTCATTGATTCGATTTGATTGATGATTCCACAGTCTTTGTGTTTCGGTGCAGGATGGAAACCACAACCGTGGTACGCCTCCCTTGTTGTGAAACACAACACGTTATTGTGACGGCAGCGTCCATTATCGGGTTGACGCCCGATCCTCCGCAACGCGCTTAACGAAGTTATCGCAAATTTATGGAAAAACACGCAGGTGTGATCCTAGGGTGCAAGACTCGATACCACTGGTTTACCAGCCTCGAACTTTGCTTTAATCGTACCAGAGCGTAGCACACCGATCATTGACAGCGTACTGCTCTCGTGGATATATATCGACGCTCATAGACAGCGATAATGAGATTATCACGAGGCAGATCAATTCTCCCACACGCGCTGAACATGACGGAGAAAGTTAACTGGGGTTAGGTTAGTGTCATTTACTATTCTTCGAGAATTAATAACACTCGTATTGCATCGCGAGAAGACAGTCGTATTCGTGTCAAATTGAGTACCACGTGAATTCCAAACGGTATTTCCTCACTCGTAACGTAGATTCGAAAATAATTAACTCGCGTGTTCCTCGAACGGAACATCGATTAGTATAATCTCTAATCCGAACGCATCGGCGGTTCGAAGGATCGCGCGTCGCGAGATGCAATCGGTTCTTATCCAACGGGATAATCTCGGAATAAAAGGAAAAAGAGTACTTCGAGTCGTTAGATTCGAGGCCCGCAATTTTCACACCGATAACGCCGCGCGGCCGCCATCTTGATACGCTTCACCTGTCGCGCGGCGACGTAGACCAGGCATTCTGGGTAATTCGTCTCGAAGAGAAATGATCCGAGGCGCCGTTAAAAGTGGCGTCCCCCTAATTAATTCGTCCGGGGGAATAAATTTTCTCGTTCGACGAATCGGTAATTAGCGTCAATTTCGCGATGAGTAACGCGAACGCGGCGCCCCGTTGATTTTTCTCCCACTGTAAACAAGACGAAACGTAAATTAACGGATCCATGGCCTAGCGTTCCGCGCGAAATTAATGTAGCTGGCCGACTGTACCAGAGTCGCGATCGAAGTGTTTGAACGGCCAATACGGACTAAATAACGCGTAGTTGAGCGATATTTTTGCCCCGTTCCTGTTTGGCCCGACAGATTATATTCGTTTGTTCAAACATGTCACGACACCCGGCGAACGTATCGTTTTTATCAGGTAAACAATTACATTCGTCGCGACCCAAGGACAGTTCGGACCGAGTCCCGATGCAGAATTTTACACGGCGATAACGAACGTTCAGCCATAAATAAATTTTTCACCCGGTATTAACAGGTTATGGTTGACGCTCGATTATTCCGCGGTTCAGTCGGGATTAGGATTATGAATCAACGACGCGATTATTTTATTCTACTTTCTGTTTGCTTATGCTGATTGCCTGCAACGCGACCGGCTGCTTCGACATCGGTTAATCCGCCGGTGTCATATTGTGCGCGAAGTACTGTTTCACAGAGTCTGCGCCAATTTATGTTTATTCGAAAATTTAGGTTTCACGTGGAAGCTCTGTCATTTTTATTTATTTATTTATTTATTTGTAAACGGACTGTAAAGGGAAGCCCTTTATATACATAACTTGTGGATAAAGACGAATGTCAATATCTTCCACGGTTTTCAACAATTGACAAATTAATATGTTTCGATAATAATATTTAAATATTGACAATAATTAACAATTCTAAATAAACTATTTTTAAACACAGAGATTGACTCTATCTTGAAAATTCTTTTCTCTCTCGACGATTTTTTGGCTAAGGACGAGTAGGAGTTCAAAGATTTTCTGCTATAAAGCTAACGATATTTTTTCCAGCAGTAAATAAGAAATTGTATAATGATTAACATGTAGGACTACTTGATTTCTATACCTCGCACACCGTTACATTACCTTAAATTTGATATATTAATTAATATCGATCTTCGAAATTTTATCAAATGGCGACTGAAGGGCAACACTCTCGAGTGCAAAGGATTAACTCATGTTTACTCTATGAAGATTCTCACGTAAGTCACCGTTACATTACCTTAAATTTGATATATTAATTAATATCGATCTTCGAAATTTTATCAAATGACGACTGAAGGGCAACACTCTCGAGTGCGAAGGATTAACTCATGTTTACTCTGTGAAGATTCTCACGTAAGTGTTTCATTCTGGCACATTCTTCTAAACATTTCTTATCAACATTTACACTAGATTCCACTCGCACATATTATATTTATATCGTACCAAATAACTTTCATTTATTCTATCTCAATAGCATTCACACATAAAACCAACACTCACACTCTCGTTAAACCAATACTCACGTAATTGTGTCAACATAAAATTTCAGAACATTGGAATTATGGGTAAAAAGAAATAACTATCTTTATTCTATAATTATCTTTATTCTATCCTAAGGAAGGTATATCAAATGTATTCTAACTGTTCGCATGGAGAGTCAAAACTAAAGTGAAGGAAAAGGGTGTGCAATGGGACCTCGTCCTGGTCCCCTAATTCTTATCTAACGCGTGAAATAAACACTTCAGGTGTTTCTGGAACCTCTTCGGCGCGCAGTTTAAAGATATATCTATTTCTCCTAAGAGATTGATTTTTGTATACACGTTAACACGTATATACAATTATTTTCAACACAGAAGAACAAAAGTTTTATTGAAGAATTTCTAGAAAGCCTGTGTATCTGTAAAATTTTAAAGTTACCGTGTAATCGTGGAGTTTCGCAATTGACGTTTAAAATTTTGCAGGGAACTAGTAAAGAAGCCAATGTCTTCACCTAATGTACGTGTAACTGTTAAGATGCGGTTTATAGGATTTCATTGACCGTATTTTAGCAAAATCTTTTTGAAACATTTTTATAATATTACTTATAGTAATGGAAGAGAAATAATTGGAACGAAATGACAGGCACAGGAATAGGAGCCATGATATGTAATTGAAAATTCAGGTTTCACGATTTTTCCTCTAATAAAATTTTCTTCGATATTTTGGAAATTATTTCGAAACCTTGGTCCACATTCCGAGGTCTTACGTGTTCGATTCTCGCGTGTTTGAGACCGGAATCGATTGGCATTAATCTCCGAATACGTGAATTCGAAGTCGGTGGAAAAATAGTAGAGAAAAATAATAGCGATATGCAGAGGAAATTAGGGGCATGGAAAAGCGATGTATCAAATTTCCCGTTGGTAGAAAGCACCGTCCTCTTTCCTTCGTTCGCAGGATTAGCTCGATAATTCAGGAATCATCGCGACGTGGGCGACGCGGCGCGCAGAACTGTGTCAAGGATGATGACGAGAAACGCGAAAAGAAGGGAAAAAATGGACGTCTGGAGGAATGGCCGCGCATTCGGGTCGGAATGACGGACCGGGAGAAGATCAGAGGGTTTTCGTGGCAGAGTGATTGGTGGCAGCCGTTAGTTTAATCATCGCGCATTAGCCGAACTACCCCTTGGCCCGAGGCCTCGCCCACTTTCACCCTCGGATTCCGCGTTGTTCGTTCCGTTCAGCCGCCTCTGTCAGCTTTCTTCCGTTCTCATTTGTTTTATTCAGTGTTCGCGATACTCGCCGTCGTTTGTCACCGGCCACTCATCTCGCGTTTCCGGTCGCCTACCTTGACCAATCGCTGCCACCCCTCTGTTCGCTGTCATTTCCGTATTTTTCAGTACCACCGAAAGACGTCCCATTTTTGCAAAATCTCTTTGTACTCCTTTCTTTTCTCTTCGTCTTTCTTTTTCCGTCGAATTTCTTGCCAAGAAAATCGAGATAAGGAAGAGTTTCGATTGGCAGAATGTTGCATGCTGTTTCGCGTAGAATATTTTTGGTGCAATGGAGAGAAGCAAGGTTTACTATTTGTTGCACGGACTTGTATCGGGGTCTCTTAGAAAGAAATCCGATACAGCGAGTCTTTCTTAGCTTTCTTTGCCAAGAGATATTTCATCCCCTTTTGTTTCTGGTTTTGTCTTCGAACGTCGACAACGAAAACCTATAAAGCTCTCGAAGGTTTTGTTTTGCTTTTACAAAAGGGCGAGTGTGGAGTGTGGGGGGATCGAATGTTGTCCGTGGTCGAAGTTAAAGCAGGATTTCCAGGTCTCGTGACGGTTTTTGCTCGACCCGTGGTTAAGTGTGTCACCCGTAGGATCTTCGTTTCGCGCGTTTTCGAATTTACGAGGCGGCGTCCCGTATGAAAAGAAAATCGGGGAGCAGAGTCGGGGAAAGAAGATCGTCTGGCAAGAACAATGATGAATGTGACGAACTTCGGGATTTGTTGGGCAGTTCCGATGGAGAAGTTTCATCGCGACTGCGTCTCTGTCGCGAGCTTCCTGCTGCTTCTTTCGCTCGGTAATTATCCTGCAAAATGGACCAAACATTGGGTTTCAAGAAACGTGTTTGTTACTTGTCACTTTGATCCTGGACATCGTCGAATTTTTAGTCTTCGCTTACTCTGCGAATTAGTGGAAGATGAAATTGACGAATTTTCTAGATATCTATCAAATTTGGAATTTATATTGTACATTTCACGAAATTTATCGTGAATCAATCGGCTATTATATTTTGTTATAACTTGTCAGGTATATTCTGAAGTCGGTTAAATTTTTAGACTCTTCCCAATCGTAGGAAATTATTATTAATAGGCAACTAAATTATTCGCAATTCACAAAGTCGCAAATGCCCTGAATATTTAAAAATTTTCGTTCTTTCTTCGGTACAAGAGTTTAGAAGTATCAAATTTTTAGAATGTATCCAATTGCACGAAATTAATCGTGAATTAATCGGCCATTATATTTTGTTATAACTTATCAGGAATATTTTGAACCCCATTGAATTTTCAGAACTTTTCCAATCGCAGAAAATGATTATTAATTATCACAAAGTCATAAGTGTCCTAAATATTTAAAAATTTTCGTTCTTTGTTCGATATAGGAGTTTAGAAGTATCAAATTTTTAGAATGTATCCAATTGCTCGAAATTAAACATGAATTAATCGGCCATTATATTTTATTATAACTTATTGTAAATATTTTTAACATCGTTGAATTTTCAGACATTTTCCAATTGCAGAAAATTATAATTAATTGACAACTACGTTATTCACGACTCACAAAGATACAAGTGCCCAAGATATTTTAATATTTTTATTCTTCGTTTGGTATAGGAGTTTAGAAATATTACATTTTTAGAATATATCCAATTGCACTAAATTGATCGTGAATTAATCGGCCATTATATTTTGTTCTAACTTGTCGGGAATATTCCGAACCCAGCCAAAGTTTATAATTTTTTCCAATCGTAGGAAATTATTACTAACACCTTTGTTTACAATATCGTGCGGGACTCATGGTAAGGAATCGAAGCAAACACGTGTATCACAGGCAAAAACCATGCGTCGTAGGTAGCGTCGAATGTAAACATTACTGGTGAGGCTCGTAGTTAATTTTCGACGAAGTTTTCCTGCTTCAGTTGCGTGTTATTGTTCGACGCGTTCGCACGAAGTGGTTCCATGTGTCTCAACGTGACGAGTCTCAACGTGACCGATACTGCTGTTCACTATGCCACGTGCCATCGTGATTCACAAGCTAAGGTAAGGTTCTCAAACTTTTCCCAATCGTAGAAAATTATTATTAATCGTCAACATATTATTAATTGTCATTCGCGGTGCACGAATTCTCAAATGCTCTAAACATTTAAAAGCTTCCGTTCTTTGTTCGGGTACAAGAGCGATCTCGAATAGGTGATTAAGTCGCGTATGCAAAATGCGATTGCTCTTTTGTAGCGAACGTTCCGTGCGACACTCGGGAGGGGGATGAAACGAAGGGAAAGAAGCGAGCGTCATCTGTCTGCTCGCGATCCCCTTTGATCATAGCGTCCGCAGACACCGGAGAAAAATGGCCGTTGTGGATTTTCAGCTACTAGCAAGTCTCCTCTCTTCAGGGCTTTCGCAAAAATCGTGGAATTTCTGAAAATGGCGAACGTTATCCACGCGACCCGCGTGTTCTCGGGGTCCTCCGCGATTCGCGATGGTTCTGGCAACTATTAATCCAAGACGTCCGCGAAATCGCGATTCTTGATACCTTTCTTTCGATTCCTCGTCTATTTCGTCGGCCATTTTTCAGTGGTCCGGACATTCCGGGTGAATTATCGTGTTTCCTCTTTAGATCGGCCGGGTCATACGATTTTCATTAACCGTTTGAAAACTATGGCCGCATATATGCGCTCGGCGGAAATAAATGATAGCGCTGAAGGATTCACAAACGTGTTCCACGTAAACGCGTTGCTATGGTCGAGAAACACATATATGTGGTATTGCGAGCAGTGAAGGACCCTAACAAAGGAAATAGTATTAAGATAGCGGGACAAATGAGTGTACGGTCTTACTTCTAAGCGAATACATGGGACTGCTCGGACCGCATGGGACCGTTCAGGGCGATATCTAGTACGCGGGTGGAAGAACAAAGAATAACGCGAAAGAATAATTTCGACGGGATATCTATGACTGTATCGAGTGATCGAGAAAGGAAGCCTGTGTATGAAAAGAGGCAATTTTGACTTCAAGTAGGGATGCAAGGACGCGGATAAGGCAGAACGTGTCTAGTCGAGACGTAGCGAATAGAGGAGTTGAGAGAAACCTGGTGCATCTGTTTTGCTATTAAAAAGGAATCGTTGTTTATTAGACGCGCAGATCTTTGTCAGCATAGGATTAATCTAGCAATAATCCTACGTATACGCGGATTGTCATGTTGTTGCAGCCCTAGAACGTCCAAAGTTGTGGACTGTGTGGTGGACTGTTTCGTGTCCTCGTTACCAGCTTCGCTATGAATCTAAAAATCGCGTTTGAGTAGAAATGACCACTGGTAGCTTTGAATGACTATCGCGGCTCTTTACTCCAGTCTCTTTATTCAAAACCGCTCTGTCCGCGAAGGGTTAACGGCTGACAGTCAGCAGACATTGATCTTCGATAAAAGGAACGAACAGGGGAACCTAGATAACGATTCTTCATCGTCGGAACCCCGAAAAGAAGCGTGTTGGAAAATCTCGTGCTCCCCGAATCCGTATTACCCCGTAGCCTCGTTAAAGAGCTTGTTCCTCTGCACGGAAGATCTCTGAGCGCTAAAGAACTACAATTTACGCCGTAAATACCTTCAATGCTCGTTCAGCGGCCAAACGATCCTCGCGCTAACGTCCTCGCAACGAAACACCGGGCATCGTTCTTCCCGGTAACAACGACGTCGAAAGAGCCTTTCAAGCGAAACGGAGGAAGGCACGAGGAGGAGAGGGAGGGAAGGGACGGAGGAAGAGGCAGGAGGACGAAACGGGAGAAGAAAAGAGGAGAGATTTGGAAAGAAAAATACGTTGAGAGCATGCGAGAGGAAAGAATATTCCAGGGGTGGCCTCCCTTCCTCTTGCACCGGTGTCGAAGCTCGCGAAGTGGCGCATCCAGCGGCGAAAGGGGTGGGCAGAAGGGGCGCAGAGCTGCGAGAGAGGTATAGGGTAGAGGTATGGTAGGGTAGAGGCACAGGGTAGAGGCAGAGAAAGACGAAGCAGCCTGGTCCCGGTTCGCTCGCTCGCGTCCCAGCGCGCAACAAAAGCGTGATAAATCGAGTACATTAATTCGCATTTTACCTTTGTTTGCGTTATGGAATACAATATTAAATGGAATGGGCGCACAATAGATAATGTTGGGCGCCATCATTTACGCGGCGCAGCGCCGCGTGGACGAAAGCGAGACGTTGCTTAGGTTGCTCGGGGAGTTGGCTGGAATTGTTCCTGCCGTCATCCTACGCCGTGGAATCCGCCTGCCGCCACCCCCTCCCACGTCCCGCCAAATTGTCCTGATCGCCGTTTCACGACGAACCAGGCCCATTAATCTGCAACCTGCTGAGAACCTGCTCCCTTCCTTGATTGATCTCCCGTTGATTTTGCCCCCAATTCGCCGTCGAGCCGCCTCCATGCCCGATTTCCGCATGGGCCCGGCCGATGTTACTTTTGGGCCCGTTTATACCTCGTCACCAGGTTCCTTCGTTGATAAAATTATTTCCAACGCGGAACGATCGAACGGTCGAATTCCCACAGCCACGTCGCTCTCCTCTCCATTCTAATTCGAAAGAGCGATTAGAAATATAGCGTCTCATTAGCCTCGGTGTTACATACAGCGGGTCTATCCGCGCGCCATTTGTCGCCGCCCAAACAACTGCCGTATCGTTCCCGGGTAATGGATTTCAATTTGAAACGATCAACGGCAGAATCGTCGGTCCATCGAGCAAAATTCCCGGCGTAAAACGTGCCCGCTGTCAGGCTGGGCCGTCGTTGCCACGGGCCCGTTGATCTACCCGGTGTCATAGAAGTAGGCGAAAGTTAGCGTTATCTTTGATCCGAGCCCGCCGCCGTTTCCGTCCCATGTCTGCCGGCGGAACTTAAGGTCCGTGGAAGTAGCTGGCTGCAAATGGTGTTGGCAGGCCTGGGTGACGCATGGATTCGATTCCTGGGAGCTCGTGATTCCGCTCGGTTAGCCCCGCGTCACTCCCAGCAAACCCCATTACCCGCTACCACCCCCGTCGTCGCTGCGCTTCCATTCCGCTCGCTGTCGTTGGAATCTGGACGCCAGCGTGGCTTACCTACCGTCTACACCTAGCCACTGCACACGTATGGCCACGATCGCCGACCGGAACGCGCACCAGGACCACGGGAACGTTGCCACTGACGTTGCAACCGCCGCCGCTGATAGTACGGTTCAGCGCGAGTTAATGCAATGTCAAGCGATCGGGGATTGATCGTCTCCGTTCCCTTTGTTTCCCGGTTCTTTCCTCCACGGATTCGAGATCGCGAGTCGATCGTGACATTCCAACCTTTCCTTGATTTCTTTACATTAAATCTTCCTGCAACCTTTTCTGCTCTCAAACCCAGACATAGTGGAGTATTGGAGTTGGAGGCGCGTGGAATTAATTCCTTCCAAAATTTAGGACGGAATATTTAGTTTTGTCACGTATAATACATCCAAGCTTTTATTTTAACCCTTTGCACTAGACGAGCGCCCTTCAGTCGCCATTTGATAAAATTTCAAAGATCGATACTCGTTAATATGTCAAATTTAAGGTAATAAATAATTCTACGTGTTAATTATTATACGAATTCTTATTTACTGCTCCAAAAAATATTGTCGGCTTTATAGCAGAAAATCTTTGAACGTCGAAAAATCGTCGAGTGCAGAGGGTTAATTCTGTTTTAGTAGTCCTAGGTCTTTTTCGTGCTTTCTTTGCCAGTAGGGTCATCAACACTGTCATCATTCTTTCAAAATAATCGTACAGTTTTCCAAAAGAAATTTATCACCAGATTTATCCTCAATTACGCTTCTCGTCATGGCGAATTTTGGCGAATGATTAAATAAATCACGATATCCTCGTTCCTCTTTCACTCTTCCATTCTTCCCTCGGTACCTCGAGCATGTGCCATCAGCGGTACTCGTTTCTCTCTTATAAATCATGCGACTGTTATTAAGTTGACTCGATTAGATACCCTACGGTTGAAGGTGATGCCAGGAAAGAGATGCCGATGGAGGAAAATTCCCGTGATGCGATCCCCATCGAATTTTTCTCTATTCCGATCGGTATACGCGCAGAGGGCTCGCAGATGCAAAGGACAGAGGTCTCTCACGCGAGATCTCCATTTCCGTGGCGCAATTTAATCGCGGCGAGGATGTCTGCCGGCTAGCCGAGTCGCACGAACGAATGAACTAAACTTTCGAGAGCTATCGATTATCAGCCTCGCTCCCTACTATTCTCTGTCGCTCAGGATTCTCCGCTCCTCTTCCGGTGCCACCCTAGCCCGACATTCATTAGCCCCGGCGATGGCGAAGTAATTTAATTTGTTGAAGGATTTGTGGAATGTTAATGAAAACAGGACAGACATCCCTGTATCAATTTCTGATTAAAGTTCGCCGTTGACCCGCGACGTTCCCACCCCCTTTGTCCCACCCTCTGTGTCTCCTATGAGATCCTCTTCAAAGATCCTGGATCTAGATCATCTCGATCGTTTCGATCGTTTCGATCATTTCGATCGCGAATGCTGATGGAAAATTGTCCATTTTGCTCGTCGTTTCTATCCTCGATCGCGATGCTCGCAGGATGATACGCGGATCGCGAACGCGGAGGAATAGGCCAAGGAGACCGTCGCGAATCAATCATTCCAGACGTGCTAATAAACACGTCTGCCCGCGCAAGAAACATTCAGAGCATAAAGAAGATTAATTCGAAAACAAGGTCGTAGCCAACGTATTTCACAGGTCATTATCTACGAGTCCCAAATTCCCTGCGACTCATTCCTCGTATTACCAGCCATGCACGAGTTAAATATCTTTGACGCTGTGTTCCTCGAACAGGTCAAACTTTCGTTTCCTAAATGGACCAAAATCTTTCTCGTTGGTCCAACTATCCGGGTGTAATACGCATCTGTATCTATTATACACGGATGATGATTATAAATTGAACGGTTTAATGGAGAGGTGTGTATGTAGTTATACTTCCATCTCAATCAGTTGCCTCAATTATGTGTCACGCGAATTTGGAGAAACACGTGTAAAAATTAACCCTCGATTATCATCGTATTAATTAGATGATTATAGAAGGGTTATAAAAATTTGTAAAAATTGTAAAATAGTTTGCAATAGTTATAAATATAATTCGGAACTCCTCACAGGGTTCAAGAAATATCTAAAATGAAAAGTATAGTAAAACTTATTAGGGTAGGAAAATACAGAATTATCATTGGAGAAAAGCATAAAGAAACGAAGAAAAGATTGGAAACCATAACAGATCACTATGCAAAGGATCGGAAACACAGGTATAGCATAGAGAAATAAAAGAAGAATAAAAATATTCACTGTGTTACCATAAAGGGTAGCCTTATTTTTGACAGAGATGACCTGTCAGTCATCGTTTAACGCGTATCAAATGACCACGAAACGATTTTCTCCCAGACCAATCACGAAGTAAGGACGGACAACCTAACCCAAACCTCCTCGTCCAATTTATAATTTATGCAAGGCCCCAGCGGAAGTTCGTTAACGGCTGCAGACGCGTTGGCAGCGACGTGGACCCATCGGAGGATCGGTTTGCACGCGGATCGCACGGCCCTGGCGAGCGTGCAGCGGGTATCGGGGATAGTTCGAAGGGGGTGGAACTGGAAGAGGGTACCCCGGTAATGGAATACCTTCGCTGGAGGAACGCAATCACGCTGATGTTTCGGAACCCCAAGGCTGCCACGAGGGATTTCCACGCTCATGAGCAGATCAGGCTTGCGTGCTGCTGCCGCTCCTCTGTCTCTCTTCTCCCATTCCCCTCTCCTTTCTCCAATTTACCCACCCCCTGCTCAGCTATCCCTCTGGCTGTCAATCAACCATATCGCCAGGATGAAATTCTTTCTCCCTGATCGTTCTTCGCATCGATTAGGAGCCTAACCGATCGCTTCCTCGTTGCACGTGTCTCGATGTCGAGCAGAATTTCCTCGAATCTTCCATCACGAGGGACGTTTACACTGGAGGAACGAGTACTGATTGCTAGGCAAAATTATAACGATCGACGGTGAATTTTAAGTTTGTCATAGTGCTACGATATATCAAACAGTCATGCATATAGCATAGTATAGTTGTCTATAGTAGAAAGAAGCTTCGAGTTGCTGTTTATCTGTAGCAAAATGTCTTCCAGTATGGAGGTTAACTATTTCGTATTTTCATAGACCTTTTGCTCGCACCAATGATAGATCGTATTATT
Source organism: Eufriesea mexicana (assembly GCF_001483705.2). NCBI lineage: Eukaryota > Metazoa > Arthropoda > Insecta > Hymenoptera > Apidae > Eufriesea > Eufriesea mexicana. The sequence continues at coordinate 882,017 of NW_016908771.1, read as the reverse complement.
TTTAGCTGAATAATTCGAAACGTTAAACAAAATTATTCTAGTAAATAGTATAAAGAATATAACATGTCATTTATTCAACCATCAGTCGTAATTAATTTGTCATTCAATTCTAATCGACAGTACGAACAATAGGGAGATGGCAGACAGATCGTATTATTTTTAGGTGAATAATTCGAAAGTTGGGCAGAATTATTCTAGTAAATAGTCCGAAAAATATGACATGTTGTTTATTCAACCATCAGCTGTAATTAATTTGTCATTCAATTCTAATCGACAGTGTGAACAATAGAAAGATGGCAGAATAAGTAGTCGAATCTCGATTATCCAATCTAGCTTCAACCAATCACTATCCTGTGACAGAATTGTTCATTCTTTTCGGTTAAATTTGCTGTCATATATATTGGTTATACCTCCCATTCGCTAATTTTGCTTTCAGACACTGAATGTCGTATGCATATACTTACACATATATTAATCTTTTCCCAACAACACCTATAAATAGCAAATGACAGGTTCCATATGTTCGTTTAACCGGTTGACAGTTTCTGGCCTCACAAGGACCGCAGGAATATCGCGAAACAAAAATAAAATCGTCATCTAAACCCGAGTGACGCGAAGTGAAACATGGCTGACCGCGTCGATCCATTAAACCCGACGGAATATCGATAAAAGGTGTAGATTGAAATTCCAATTAACCTGCACTTGCAGCACAGCGAGCCTCGGCGAGTACCCGACGAAACGGACCGCGGGAGGCGGCCATTTTTCCCGGTTCGCGATGGATCCGTGAACCTTCTCTTCCCCGCGTGTTCCCGGAACCAAGCCGGTTTCATCTGGCGAATTCCGCATTCCGGAAATCGCGAAACGTTATTCCAGGTCCCACGCGGGTCGTGGAAGCCCCCTGGTGCGACGTAACCCCTGGCCGTGGCCGGTGCCGGGAATCCCTTCGAGGCTAAGTCGCCGGGCAAAGTTATGAATTCTTTCGAAAATCTTGCCGGTGATCCTTCGAAGTTGAGCGGTCGACGGGGATCAAAGAAGTTGGCGTGGCCGGGACGCCGCGGGGTGGGAAGGGGTGGATCAAGTTGCCTTAAGATGAAGCCTCGGGTGGAAGATGGGGCGACGGCTAAGACGGCGACAACGACGAGCAGACGAAAGAAGAAGAAGAAGAGGAGGAATAACTGGAGGAGAAAGAAGGACGAGGAGAGACTCATCGTTTTCGGCGAGAGGAATCCAGCAGAGGGTAAAGAGGGTTGCGGAGGGGGCGCGGGAGATGGACGGAAGGGGCTGAGAGAATCGTGGAGTTTGAGACGACTAGGATGGCGGTGGAAAGGGGAGCAGCTCGCAAGCAACGCGGAATACAAAGCAGCGAGCGAATGATAGGAAGAGGAGCCGGGGTTTGGGGCGGCTAAGCGGCCGGGGGGTGAGAAGGGCAGGGCAGAGGACGGGTTCGAGAAAGAAGAGACCCCCTGCCGTCTATTCAAACCGCGCATGAGTTATTGCCACGGATAATCTGTAAATATATTTATTTTGATTTTGTACACACGGCGGTTTTATTTCGTGGCCCGTTGCGCGCGCGCGCGCGCACGAGCACGCTCCCGATCCTCCTCGCCTTCTCGTTCTTCTTCCGGCCGCTCTCTCGAATCGGTCCCGATCGCCACTCTAGTTCGGGATTATAAACGAGCACGGCACATGTTTCCAGAGGTAAACCAGAAAAATGACTGTCCACCACGCGCTTCTGTCGGTTTATCGCGGGCCAGGCATTCCGCTCGCCGTCGCGCGAATACGTACGACCGTGAAAGAATGTGGGAACATTTTTAACGGACGCTACCACCGGCACGTGAAACACCGGCAAAGACGCGTGTCCCGATGTACATACGTACGTATGTACTTTCCGTATGTACACGAACACGTGGAAGACCCGATAGTCCGGCGGGTGAGTTGGGTCCGGCTCGCCCCCTTCGGTTCGCGAGAAATTCCTCGTTGACGGAACAAACGACGAATGGAAGTTGGCAGCAGACAGGAGCGAACTGATTTGAACTGGAGTCGCCGTAATCCCGTGGAAGCTCTTCGCTTCGCTAACTCGTAATATCAATGATCGCCAGGGGTGGGCCCCTCGGTGGAAGATTCCTCGATCATTGATATCGGTCGAAGAAACGGCTCGGTTGTTTCGTGTTTGTCCCGTGTTTGGACACGGAGAGCCTGGGCCGAGGGAGAAGTTTGGCCAGGGGGTTGGCAGAGAAAGACGGGAGAAGGTCGAGTGGAGGACGAGGGGATGAACGGAGCCGGGGACCACGAGGGAATAACGGAGAGATGTCGGCGCGAGAGAGAGGGCAGACGGGCCGAAGGAGAGAAGAGAGGAATGAAGCCCGCCATATCAGTCTTGCTTGCGCCGACAGTTCGTCATTTGTCACTGTCGCGGCCATTAATAACTCCGCCATCCTGTCACTGTGGATAATACGAGTAGGTCTCCGCGCTCGGGCTGTTGTAGCCCCGGTAGGGGTGGTGTTCCGTTCAATTCAGTTCGGTTTAAGGGGTCGCTACAACGGATTGGAAGAGCATGCCTTTCAGGGGATGTGTCATTCGTCGCTCGGGGACATGGCGTGCGATCTTGTCGTCCATCTTGGGTTACGCTTTTTGCACGGTTCCTTGTAGATCTGCTTGTAAGATGATATCTTCTACCGTATCTTCCACTCCGTGGCGATTCAAAGTCCAGGTGGTCGCTAAGAATCTTAACCCTTTAGGAATGGAATCATTTTATCATATTTATTACGAAGAAAATCGTCATAGATTATTCGACCACACGTTTTCATCGGTTATGGCTAATATCTCCATTTTACAAAATTTACAAAAATTCCCGAGTTTTATTATCGATTTGACAGGTGGATGATGTATCGCGATTCACGGAATGAAGGATATTTTATGCAAAATTGATTCCATAGTGTTTACATAGGCGTGGTGTTTATGGGGTTAATATCACTGTTGTGAAGAATACGATATTGTCATTTTAAAATTACGTTTGTCCGTTAAGTCCATTAAGTAGCCGAGTGTTTTGCAATTCGGGACTTAATTTAAACCGCAAATTGCAGATGATCTCTTTCAGATAACAGGAATAACTTCGATAAAGGATCTGCAGAAGCGATATTGTTTCCAACACATTGAGCTTCCACCTTTCGGCAGTCGGCATCCATCAAACCTGCAGGTGACGCGATCACGAGATTCACGGTTTTAAGAATGAAGGAAATTTTACGTAAAATTGTTTCCGTGTTTACATAGGCGTGGTGTTTATGGGGTTAATATCACTGTTGCAAGGAATACGATATTGTCATTTTAAAATTACGTTTGTCCGATAAGTAGCCAAGTGTTTCGCGATTCGGGACTTAATTTAAACCGCGAACTGTAGATGACCTCGTTCAGATGACAGGAATAACTTCGATAAAGGATCTGCAGAAGCGATATTATTTCCTACACAACGGGTTCCCACCTTTCGGCAGTCGGCATCCATCACACCTGCAGGTGACGCGATCACGAGAATCACGGTTTTAACCATCGGAATGCCAGAAAAGCTGAGAAGCGTCCGTCAGCTCGTCATCGACACGATTCCGGCGTCGTCCATCATCCCGTGTCGCGCGTCTGCGCTCGTGGAGCACGTCTGCGTTCAAGTATTTCGCAGCGATTAAAGCGAGAAGCGAAAAACCCACTCGCCCTTTCCCACCGGCGTATCGAGGAGAGCAGGAACCCGTGGCCGGAGAAAAACACGGGGAAGGAAAAACTGGAATAAAAATAGGGGGAAAAAGCGGAGAGGAAAAAAAATAACGAGAGAGGGAGAGAAAGAGGGAAGAAAAATAGGCAGAGGGAGGAGGGAGCGTTGGCGAAAAAATTTTCGCGAAAGCCCTTTCATCACACTTGCCCGCCAAACTGTCTCGCTGGAGTTTTTATTGTGTCCGAATTGCGAGAGCCACGGGGGAGAGAGTTATTGTGAAAGCACCGAACATGTGGACGTTAACACCGCGAGAGCTCGTTTGCCGGTGTGGACCAAGGGCGGTAGTCGAAGGGCCGGGACGAGGGGTTGGTCGTGCGCGGGGGTGGCTGGCCGGCTTGTTGGTATTACGTAAGCGTCGCGCGGCGCGAGGCCATTTCAAAAATGGCCAGAGAGAGAGAGACAGGAGGAGAGAGGGAGAGAGAGAGAGAGAGAAGAAAAAAAAACAAATTCGCCCGGGGAAAAAGAGGTTATGTCCCGGGCGCTGGGTGATGCCAACACGGCTTTTTAATTAGAGCCGGCTACGCGCCGCCACCTGACATCCTGCACCGCCGCGACCCCTTCATCAAAGTATCATTCTCATTTCGTCGAATTTCACCGGCGGAATTGCGATGCATCGAGCTGCTCTGCCTGTGAGAACCCGGAGGAACGCGAGAGCTGGGAAAATAATAATAATAAAAAAAGAAAAAGAAATGGCGGTGAATAAAGAGAGCCGCGAAAAAGACGTTACACGGTTCATACGTAAGTACGCGTACCGTTAGCAGCCTCGGGGCCAGCGTTAATTGCGTGGCTTTTTAATGCATCGAACAGCCTGCGTTTAATCGGTCAGCCCGATCGCTCCACTTGCCCGGTGAAAGGTTCGATAAACTATTATTTCAACGCTCGGTACGTAATATCGGATGATGAGGGCCGCTTCCTCGCTTTCGAGCAGCAACGCGCCGCGCTTTGATCTTCGCGGTACGCGGGAGGGCTGCCGCCAGTGTATGCCTCCATTGGTCTCGTTGAACGGTGAAAGGTTCTTCCGTAAGGACGTCGTTTGTTACGCCTATCGTTTATGTATCCACGCGGAGCGCACTGTGTTCCGGAATGAGCGGTCGTGGCCGAGTAATGGCTGATATCCTGCCACCCTTTGGCTTCGAATTTCCATAGGTGAGTCGGTCCATGTTCCGGCACGCGTTACGAGGATACGTGTACATTTTGTGCAGCTGTATGCTCGTTAATCGAGTATTCCGTCTCTATCTTCCCGATCTTCGTTTGTCTCGGTTTATAAAAATAATAAAAATGCCAACTTTTTGGCACAGACTTGTGTCATCGTTAGCAGAGACAAATGAAGAACAGAAAAATAAAAAGGAAAATTGCAAGCTTCGTTTTGTTAAAAGAAAATTTGAAAATTAGACTGAATTTGGAACAAAATTATGTAATGGCGTCTCTGGAGTACAGAGGGTTGACAGTTTACCGGCTATGGTTATTGAGAACCACAATGGAGATTAACCCTTTGCACTCGAGAGGCGCTTCTCAGTCGCCATTTAATCAGATTCTAAAGATGGATGTTAATTAATATATCAAATTTACAATTACCCAACGATAATACGTGGAATATCATTTTAAACCGCAAATTGCAGATGATCTCTTTCAGATAACAGGAATAACTTCGATAAAGGATCTGCAGAAGCGATATTGTTTCCAACACATTGAGCTTCCACCTTTCGGCAGTCGGCATCCATCAAACCTGCAGGTGACGCGATCACGAGATTCACGGTTTTAAGAATGAAGGAAATTTTACGTAAAATTGTTTCCGTGTTTACATAGGCGTGGTGTTTATGGGGTTAATATCACTGTTGCAAGGAATACGATATTGTCATTTTAAAATTACGTTTGTCCGATAAGTAGCCAAGTGTTTCGCGATTCGGGACTTAATTTAAACCGCGAACTGTAGATGACCTCGTTCAGATGACAGGAATAACTTCGATAAAGGATCTGCAGAAGCGATATTATTTCCTACACAACGGGTTCCCACCTTTCGGCAGTCGGCATCCATCACACCTGCAGGTGACGCGATCACGAGAATCACGGTTTTAACCATCGGAATGCCAGAAAAGCTGAGAAGCGTCCGTCAGCTCGTCATCGACACGATTCCGGCGTCGTCCATCATCCCGTGTCGCGCGTCTGCGCTCGTGGAGCACGTCTGCGTTCAAGTATTTCGCAGCGATTAAAGCGAGAAGCGAAAAACCCACTCGCCCTTTCCCACCGGCGTATCGAGGAGAGCAGGAACCCGTGGCCGGAGAAAAACACGGGGAAGGAAAAACTGGAATAAAAATAGGGGGAAAAAGCGGAGAGGAAAAAAAATAACGAGAGAGGGAGAGAAAGAGGGAAGAAAAATAGGCAGAGGGAGGAGGGAGCGTTGGCGAAAAAATTTTCGCGAAAGCCCTTTCATCACACTTGCCCGCCAAACTGTCTCGCTGGAGTTTTTATTGTGTCCGAATTGCGAGAGCCACGGGGGAGAGAGTTATTGTGAAAGCACCGAACATGTGGACGTTAACACCGCGAGAGCTCGTTTGCCGGTGTGGACCAAGGGCGGTAGTCGAAGGGCCGGGACGAGGGGTTGGTCGTGCGCGGGGGTGGCTGGCCGGCTTGTTGGTATTACGTAAGCGTCGCGCGGCGCGAGGCCATTTCAAAAATGGCCAGAGAGAGAGAGACAGGAGGAGAGAGGGAGAGAGAGAGAGAGAGAAGAAAAAAAAACAAATTCGCCCGGGGAAAAAGAGGTTATGTCCCGGGCGCTGGGTGATGCCAACACGGCTTTTTAATTAGAGCCGGCTACGCGCCGCCACCTGACATCCTGCACCGCCGCGACCCCTTCATCAAAGTATCATTCTCATTTCGTCGAATTTCACCGGCGGAATTGCGATGCATCGAGCTGCTCTGCCTGTGAGAACCCGGAGGAACGCGAGAGCTGGGAAAATAATAATAATAAAAAAAGAAAAAGAAATGGCGGTGAATAAAGAGAGCCGCGAAAAAGACGTTACACGGTTCATACGTAAGTACGCGTACCGTTAGCAGCCTCGGGGCCAGCGTTAATTGCGTGGCTTTTTAATGCATCGAACAGCCTGCGTTTAATCGGTCAGCCCGATCGCTCCACTTGCCCGGTGAAAGGTTCGATAAACTATTATTTCAACGCTCGGTACGTAATATCGGATGATGAGGGCCGCTTCCTCGCTTTCGAGCAGCAACGCGCCGCGCTTTGATCTTCGCGGTACGCGGGAGGGCTGCCGCCAGTGTATGCCTCCATTGGTCTCGTTGAACGGTGAAAGGTTCTTCCGTAAGGACGTCGTTTGTTACGCCTATCGTTTATGTATCCACGCGGAGCGCACTGTGTTCCGGAATGAGCGGTCGTGGCCGAGTAATGGCTGATATCCTGCCACCCTTTGGCTTCGAATTTCCATAGGTGAGTCGGTCCATGTTCCGGCACGCGTTACGAGGATACGTGTACATTTTGTGCAGCTGTATGCTCGTTAATCGAGTATTCCGTCTCTATCTTCCCGATCTTCGTTTGTCTCGGTTTATAAAAATAATAAAAATGCCAACTTTTTGGCACAGACTTGTGTCATCGTTAGCAGAGACAAATGAAGAACAGAAAAATAAAAAGGAAAATTGCAAGCTTCGTTTTGTTAAAAGAAAATTTGAAAATTAGACTGAATTTGGAACAAAATTATGTAATGGCGTCTCTGGAGTACAGAGGGTTGACAGTTTACCGGCTATGGTTATTGAGAACCACAATGGAGATTAACCCTTTGCACTCGAGAGGCGCTTCTCAGTCGCCATTTAATCAGATTCTAAAGATGGATGTTAATTAACATATCAAATTTACAATTACCCAACGATACGTGGAATATCGAAGTAAAATAATTCTACGTCTTAATTTGCATACGATTTCTTATCTATCGTCGACCTTATGGCAGAAAATCTTCGAATTACTATTCTCCTGTAACGAAAAGATCTCCGAATGCAAAGGGCTAATATATCAATTTTACATTAGTTTAGGTTACATAATGATATATATTCTTAACTATTACCTATGTGGAGGAATGGGATTCGTTAAATGCTTAATTTGCAGCTGTTTAAGAAGAAGACATAAGAGTAAACAGTTAAATTTGGCTTTGCGACGATTGTTTCTATGCTTCCTTCTATGTAAAGAAGCGTACTTGCTTTGTGATTTGCACAGATGTTCGCAGCTGGTCCAGAAGGAGTAATGGAAGTTGAAATTGTAGTCTCGTGGTGGATCTATCGATCTCAAGGTCCAAAGTAAAATTTCTCAGGGCAAACACCGATGATCGCCCTACTGGCGGGGTAGCAGAATGGAAGGTGGCTCGGGACACGAGACGGCACAATGGGTACACGAGATTAGAAGGCGAGCTTTTAGCCTGATTTTTCGGAAGGTAACAATGCGAACGTTTGCGAAGCGATTGTACGGGATCGTGTCGGGGTTGAGGGACAGCTCGGAGTTCGGAAAGGATTTCAACTTCACGCTGCGCCCGAAGGATTCTTTCGCGCGGGGACGACCTTCGTTTCCTGCGTCACGAATAGCGAAAAGGACTGCCATAAATCCCGCCAAGGTCACTGACTCCGAGATCCTTTCAGTTTCCTCTTCCTCTTTCGCCGGCTTTCGTGAAATCGTTGCGCATATCTGGTTTAGAGTAACCCGGCCAACGAGTACTCTTCCTGTTTCCTTTTCCCTTTATCCAGCCATGGCCCCAGCGTCGAGAACCCGCCATTACGCCGCGGTCACCGTCCAAAATTCCACGCTCGAGATTCGCCGATTTATCTCCTCTAACGAATTTTTTCCCCAACAGCCTAGACTTTTTAAATTGTCATATTCAAATCCTCCCGCGAGATATGTTCGTTGAAATAGGTGTTCCCTCTCTTGGGTTTTAGTCGTGATTCGTGTAATTGCGGAGGAATAATCAGCGATTCTTCCACTCGATATTTGGCATAGCGTAAAGGAATTTATGGAAGAGGAAATGGACGCTTCGAATTTTAAATCTTACTTGTAGAACGTTCTTTATCCTTAGCAATAGACGTTAATAATTTTGGTTGTGAAATTTTGGATTTAAAGATTCGTGTTCCAAGTTTTAAATTCGGAATTTTTAATTTCGACGTTGACAATTTTTCCTGCTGTTGAGGGTGCTTAGAAAAATATTGAGAAAGGGTAGACACTGCATCGATTATTCTTATTATTCTAGACGCCTTTTGCAAAATCTTCCAATGCAAAAATTTGAAATTCCAATGTTTGAGAAACTTCTACCATTAAAATTGCCCCCAAAATATTAAAAAATAAAGGAAATTGAGTTATTTTCAATCGCACGTTGGAGAACCTCCCACTTCAAAAATTAGAAATTTCAAATTTTCAAAAAGACTGCAGTAGAAATCGGATGAATTATTTCCCCAATAATTTGTTCCAAAAATTCGCTTTGAAACTAGAAATTTGGGATTAAAAATTTCGTAGTCATCCATTGCGGAACCTCCCGATTAAAAAATCAGAGATTCCAAATTTTTAAAAAGACTAAAGCAGAAACCGGATGAATCATTTCCCTAATAATTCGTTGCAAAAATTCGTTTCGAAGCTAGGAATTTGAGGTTAGAAATTTCGTAGCTATTCGAGATGTTCGCGTTGAAGAGTTTCTTTGCCATTAGCGGCGCTTAAAATTTCGCGAGGATGCGATGGAGGCAGAGGAGCGTGGGAAGGCCGACCGGAAGCATGGCCGAAGAAATCGTGAAACTCACGAGCGTGCCGGGGCGCTCGCAGAGGTGGACGGGAAGGGGGGTGGTGGCGGGAAACGGGGCGAGAGCGCATTCTGCAAGACGAACGAGGGGAAAGTAAAAAAATATCGAGTGCGATTTATCAAAGGCATTTCTTGGGCTGCTGACTCTGTACGAATTTTCGCCGTATCCCAGCGATGGCGAAAAATGTTGACCCCTTGTCCCTATCTATTCGAGCTGTCCGTTAGTGTGCGCGGTAATCGATAACGATTATCGAGTCTCGCTGGAAATATCGTTATTTTTACCCCTTCGTATCCTTATCGAACTCCAGCCAACCGATAACCTCTCTTATCGACAATTTCGAAATATTTAGTCACTCTGTGCCCTCCGTACCGAGTTAGAAAAATAAAAGAAAGACGAGAAATTCTGCCAAACGAATCTCCAAGGTCTTATATATTTATTAATATTCCATGATTCATATTTGCGTTCGAAATATTCTTTTCAGACATATTTTTTGACGCACATACTTCGGCCCAGGTACGGACAATACTTGCCACCGCACTTAAATATTGTAATATATTTACTAATATATTTGTTTATTTATTTATTTAACGGTTAAACACCCTCTATAAAGAAGTAATACAGCAAAGTAAAAATAATTAAAACAAATAAAACTACAAGGAGCAAAATTAAAATATAACCTTAATTAGTAATATATAATTAATTGTAATGTATCGTAATAAATTTTAGAGTAATAGAATATTATATTATTGAATTTAAAAATTGCAAAGACAGTGCAATACGAGGAAGTATATAGATAGGGAGATATACTATAAGCATATAATTATAGATATAATATATACATAGGGGAGAAGACAACAGTCACTGTAATTTTAGTTGCCAAAAAATTTGCGTCCTTGACAGAAAATTTTTAAGTAACCATAGCGTCGGTAGGAAAGACTCAGGATTAAATCACCCCTTCCCCAAAAGTGTAATTTAATTTTTCTCATCGACGAAATTTATCCGTACGTATTCCATTATTACACCTCATATTCCAAGGAGATATTTTCGAGGACGGAAACCACAATCGCGAAGATCGTGGACCGCAAATTTACCCCAGTGTGCGGAATCGAAATCGCTCATGCCGTAGCCACCTGCACCACGAAAGCTCGCAGATAGGACGTAAGAACTGGTGAGCGGCGGTAGAAGGCAGGGACTCAAAACCGGTAGCAAGGACAAAGGGTGAGCAGCGCGTGAAAATGATTTGGAGAGTGGATCCGTTGAGCCATTCACGGAAGGTCGGTCTTGCGAGGTTCGCCGCGGCCGATAAAGGTGATTTATACGGGGCGTCGATTTTCTCGAAATTTTCACCGGTCTCCCAAGGGCGACGCGGCAGGAGAAGGAAGGCAGGGGCGGTCGGCGAGGCTGGAGGGTGGGTGGGAGGGAGGATAGGTTCATCGGGCCGTGTTCCACCCCCCGTCGATCCGACGTTTCGTTCGGCCGCGACGCGGAAGCGAAGGGAAATAAATTACACGGCACAGCGTCCAACGGCTACGTCTAGTTCGCTTCACCCTCCGCAGGCCTCGAGGAACGCCGCCCCGCACCCCTTGCTCGCCTTCTCGCGGCTCATCCGGACCCTTCCATCCCGTCCACCCACCCGTGGATCGTGGATCGTGGATCGCTCTTCTTCGCTCGCGTTCCAGTCTTTCTTCTCCGTTCGACGACGACCACCGCGTCGCTTCCACCGGATGGAAAGCTCCACGGGCCCGCTCGACCAATCCGGCCGCGTTATTAATGCTTTTTAATTTCCAGCCGATCCTACCGGCGCCCCCAGCCACCCTCCCGTCCTGCTTTAACAGCGGCCATGTTAACAAATTGTGCAATTAGGATAGATCCCCCGGGAATTTGGTCAGCCGGATCACGGGGCTAATTGCTTTCGTGGCTCGCACCACGATCCATACCTCGTCTCGCGATGCGTTCCTCCGAGCAGACCGAGATACGCCGATCTGCTCGTCCTAGTTGTTGCAACTTTCATCGAGTTTGCACGCAATTCTGTTTATCGATGAGCTTTTGGTGGAGGAGAAGCGACGAGATGAGACGTTGACAATTTTGAGGCGCTTAAATGAGTCTTTGATGCGAACATTCGGGGTCTATTGAAATTTTGTGGTCAAAATAGTCGTTCGGTGTTTGATTCTTCGTGTTTGAAGTAATTTACGATTTTTGTCTCTTGGAGAAGATTTATTTCGTGAACGAAGGAGTCGGATTATTCATCGATGCTTGTTTTCAGATTCTTTTTCGTGGCTGTAAATATTGTATATAACTCAGAAGTTTACCTTGGGTTCTGAAGAAAATAATTTCGGTATTTTTAATGTAAGATAGGAGAGTCACTTGATTTAAAATAGAGAACATTTGGTGAATACGCGAATTTTTTTCCGGTTTTTTTTACAAAAGGCTTTATTTGTGCCTCAATAAGAAATATAGATGGGGGAGCTTGAAAAAGTTACTAATTTTTTGGCAAGAAACATAAAATTGTTAAAAACTGCCGAATGCGTGAGTCAATCCCTATGATTTTTGAACATTTTGTAGAGGACGAGATTATAAACACCTTTTATTTGAACAATAATTGTCGCATGGCCTTAATTTCCGAGATATTATCGCTTTCGTATCTTTAATATAAGTATTATTTATAGTAATTTAAGTAATTTAAAGTATTTATTTATAGTATACGTATTATAAATTTCCCCATGTCTTAACTTGTTCCATTTTATTTGAAGTTTCCTTCCATTTCGCTATTTATCGGTCATTGGACCGGTCGTGGTAGGTATAGTGATTAATAAAATATTAAGCTTCCTTCTTTGTGCTAAAAGAAAATGGAGAGATCTACCACCAGCAGAAAATATTTTATCCACTGCCAAAATCCAATATTAGAATATTTGATTTAAAAATAAAAATTCCAATATTTTTACTTGCTCTATTTTCTTTAAAGTTTCCTTGAATTTCTCCATCTATCGGTCATTCGACCGGTTGTGGTAAGTTTAATGATTAATAAAATATTAAGTTTCCTTCTTTGTGCTAAAAGAAAATGGAGGGATCTATTACAAACAGAGATTTTATACATTATAAAAATCCAATATTAGATTATTTGATCTTAAAATCAAAATTCCAATATTTTCACTTGTTCCATTTTCTTTGAAGTTCCCTTCCATTTCTCCATCTATCGATCATTGGACCGGTCGTGGTAGGTATAGTGATTAATAAGATATTAAGCTTCCTTCTTTATGCTAAAAGAAAATGGAGAGATCTACCGCAAAGAGAATATTTTATCCACTGCCAAAATCCAATATTAGATTATTTGATCTAAAAATCAAAATTCCTTGGAAGAATGAGTGAGAACAAATAGTGCTGTTCGTCTAGACTGACAGAACTAGTCTGACGATGCAAAAGGGAAAAGCCAACTGTCACTTAGGCGATCGATTCGGCCGGTGACCGGCATAGAGTTTCGGCTGCTCGCTGAGAACGGTATCATTAAGATCTCATTATTCAAATTCGACCTTTGCATACTTAATCGCGGCCGTGCTCGTGTAACCACCATACCCGGAGACTGGCTGCCAAAGATAAAGCATAATATCGCGATTCCCGGCCGCGTAATGATGATGACCGGCTTGCCGCCGCGCGGATAGCCAGGTAAGGGCTGCGCGTTCGCTACGTAATATGCGTAATGCGAAAAGAGGCCATTTTCTCGGTGCCGGCGCGAGCAAAACGACCATCCTGGTAAATTCGTGTTATCAGTGGCGATGGAGAGCGTGCTCGGGGGGGCCACGGCCGGACCAGGCCGAATGAAGTTGCTAGCCGAGAATGCCAGCTCACGAGCCGGCCCCGTGAAACGCGCGAAATTATGCCGAGCTGCCCGTGACGCGGGATTGAGTTATTTCGCCGTTTCATTTGTCATGCTTCGAACGAGCTCACGGCCGCTCTTTTCTTACCCTTTTTCCTTTCCTTTTTATTTAGTTAGTAGGGATCGCTTTGACAGTAATTTTCGAATTTTCGATAGGGCACGAAGAAAGTTTGCCAAGGGCTTCGAATTCGAGGGATCTGCGATCCTGCAAGTTTAGGGATAATTGATTGGAAGGAAATTATGGAATTTTGGATATCAGAATACGAAAGCTTGCGAATTCGTGAAATTTTGGGATTGTGAAAGCGTAGGGATAATTAATTCGAAGGAAATTTTGGAATTTTAGGTATTCGGGCGAAGAAAATTTGTCAAAGGCTTCGAATTCGAGGGATTTGCGATCCTGCAAGATTAGGGGTAATTGTTTCGAAGGAAATTCTGAAATTTTAGATATTAGAATACGAAAGCTTGCGAAAGGTTTACGTATTCGTGAAAATTTGGGATTGTGAAAGCGTAGGGATAGTTGATTCGAAGGAAATTTTTGAATTTTAGGTATTCGGCGTAGAAAGCTTGCCAAAGGCTTCGAATTCGTAAAACTTTGCGATCTTGCAAGCTTAGGGACAATTGATTCGAAGATAATTTTGGAATTTTAAATATTGGAATATAAAAGCTTGCGAAATGCTTCGAATTTGAGAAATTTTTAGGGTTCTGCAAGCGTAGGAATAATTAATTTAAAGGAACATGAAAGCTTGCAAAAGATTTTGAATTCGTGAAATATTGAGATCTTGGAAGCGTAGGAATTATAGATTCCAAAGTAATTCTGGGATTTTAATTATTCCAATAAGAATGTTTGGGAGCTTCCAAATCCTTAAAACTTGGAAAACTTAGAAATGTCGAGAGAATCGAGATAAAACTAATATTAGAGTTTCTACTCTAGTAGATTCTTCTCAAAATTATTAATATTCGAATTCTTTCAGAATTAATTTCTTCTTTTCTTTCTTATTCATTGCTTATTTAGCAATAAATATACCGTAAAATCTTTCAAAGAATGGCGATGACGCGATAAGATATTTCTTCGTCGATTATTTATTCCTTAATTCTACATTTTTCCCAGAAAAATTTAGAACCAAAAGATTTCCATCATTTCAAACCACGAAAAAGTAATTTTCGGAGGAATTTCTACCCATTCCTCTTTCTCCGAAACTCAGCCTCCTAAACCAAAAGCTTACGAAATCTCTGGAAAATCTGAACACGGTATCGGAATTCCTCGAATGGTTCTCACAGTTATCTCCTCTTTGTATCTCGTAAGAATTAAAAATTCAAGGAAAACACGCGATCGTGGAGGATAATTTTAATACGACGCGGACTCTCGATCCGGTATTTATATCGTAGACTAATTTCAATATTACACAGACAGTGGAATATTTATAAGCTACCAACCACGGACGCCTCTATGAATGTTTAATTACAACGCTATCCGATTTATATTTGCCGCGAGCTTCGATGCCGGGAATGTTGTGTCAGGTGTCGAGGAATCCTCTCTCTCTTACTCTTCCCGACTCGCTCGGAAGAGGCGTTAAAAAATTACGTTTGTTGCGGCTCGTACGTCTTAAGTCCCAAGTGGCTGGCTGCGACACATAATTACTTTCCTTAGCCGTGCGCTCAGCCATCGCGGACAGTAATTAATAGTCCTTCCTGTCTCGCGAAAGACGCTCTTTGGTGTTTCACGCGGCCGAATCTCGAGGATGCTTCTTCGTTTCTTCCTTTTTTCCCCTCCCTCTCTGCCTCTCGTATTTTTTCCCTCCTCTTTCGGCTGTTTACCGCGGAATCGAGGTAAAAAGACGCACGAGCAGCGGCGGATATATCGGTGTTCTCACGCGATCTGTCCGGTTAATCTCTCGAATTTTTTACGCTTATAAAAGAGCCTTAATTATCGACGATGATTCGCGGATGTTTTGATCGATGCGCGGAGACGTTGCGAAATTTTGGCAACGGATGACTCCGTGATTTGCCACGTCGTTCCACGGTTTCCAACGGGATGAAAAATAACAAGCGAGACGCGTTGTCTGCGCGACATTGGTATCTCTGTTGCTCGTTCAATCTCGCCGATCATGCTACCTCGCGCGCCGGCGATTTTTATCTTCGCTTCCTTCTTCTCCTGCCGCGGAATTGGAAAGAAATAGAAATTCCTCCGCGTTTTTTCCATCCGTACTACGCCCCGCCAGTGGTAGTACTCGTTACGCAAAGACGAAGATTGATACGCGACTAGATACCTATCCTCTCGCTACGCCTCGTCCGCGTGGATGGAAACAGCATCAAAATCCCATGGCACCAGAATAGTAGGAACCCTTTTGATCGACGCGAGGATGAAAGCCGGGTGAGAGAGACAGGAGACAATACACAGCGGTGCATAGTCTCGCGCATCCATCAGCGTTGATGTCTTTGTTCTTCTCCCGGTTCCGTAAGAAAGCTCCGGCTGCCCCCGACGACGGGCCCGGGCGGAGGCAGCAGGAAGAGGGCCGTGGAAAAACAGAGTAGCTCTCTGTCCAGGGCGTCCTGGTCGCGATCCATCAAACGTCAGCGATCAGCTTTTTTCCCTGGCCTGAAAAGTGTGTCCAGGACACGCACACGAAATCGTCGGCAGGCCCACGGAGGCCAGCTGTCGTTGCTCTCGCTCGTGTACACAGCTCTGCCACGCTCGTTTCACCGGGCTGCGCCTCGAATTCGAGCGGATTCCACCAGGCCGAACACGCGCGCGGTTTTTCCGCCGGGCGACCGAGACGATTTTTCAAAGCCCGTGTGTCTCACGCTGCTTATAGGCAGCGGACGATCGTGCGAGAGGCCCAGGGCAGGCGACACGGCTCAGACACGGTAAACACGGCCAAGGGAATACGAGCGGAACACGTCTCGGCCCTGTTCTCGAGATAACCAAGCAACATGGCCGCCAGGCGGCGCGCGTCTCTGCGGGAAGGGACGCGGTTGTAGCGGATTTTTACGTATTAATCGGAGGAACCGCGGCCTTTTTCCAACGCAGACGCATTCGCCGCAGGGAAGAACGATTAATTCGAGAAATCTCGCCGCGGCTGTTACTTATCGCGTGATTTTTCCCGTAATGGCGTCGTGATTACGCGCGCGCGCGATGCAGGAATCCTGGAAAGCACAAAGAGAATTATGCAACTGTTGCTCGTAGTCCTAACACGATGGAACATTAAATTACCGGCGTTACGTTCTAATGGGAATGCGCGTGGTTCTTTCGCGATGAGTAAATTACACGCTTCTCCCGGCGCAAATTGTACAAACGTATACGTGGCCGATGGAAAAGGCAGGAAAGCGGATGGAAAGAAAAGAGGGTACTTCAGCCATTACGCTCATTGAAAACGTTGCGGCGAACACAGCGGCACAATAAAACACGAATTACACGGTCGACTTCTTTTCACACTCGCGAGTGCATCGAACAGCGATTAGAAGCGCGTTACGTACGAGAGAAGATGGAAGACATCAATTACCAGCGGAACCTATCGGCCGCGGACGTGTAGAAAAATCAATTATAAATAACAGGCGTCGTATCGAGCGGACGTTTCTAATGTATAATAATAAGGCCGATCGTACGTCCAGCGTAATCCAATTTCGATGTTTGTTTTTTTCGCGACACCGGTGATAAAGCGGCGTATCCGAGCGTGGACGTGAAAAATCGCCGCCATATTGTATATGTGCCTGTGACTGACTGCCTGCTTCACCGTCTTGCAATCCATACGCCGGGATTAATCAATGACATCCATTGGAGGAATGTCTTCGGGTTTGTATTTGTCACTCGCACGGTTCCTTTGAGACCGCTTCTCTATAGAGGGATCGGGTAAATGGAAAGCGAGCAGGGCTACCGGATCGATCTCGCAGCTATGTGCTTTTTAACCCATTGGGAGTACGCCATGATCGCTCTGTACTTGAAAATTCTGTCGCGATCTCGTGTTCCTCTGGTTAGATGGCGCGATACGTTCGTTAGTTCGGAAATTAGTCGAGATATTATTAATATAAAGAAATCTTTTTTACAATTCTTCCATCATTTTTATGCCTCGATATTTTTATGCTCGAGTGCCATCTCGATCCGATTTCGGTTAAAAATTAGGTACAGGTAAAGATGAGAGATTTTTTAGAATTTTTTGATCATTTTTATGCTTCGATATTCGTACTACTCTGCCATCTAATGATAAATTTTTATGCTTCGATATTGGTGCGAGTGCGATCTCGATCTTATTTAAAAGTTGGAAGCAGAAAAAGATGAGAAATCTTTTAGAATTTTTTGATCATTTTTATGCCTCAATATGGGCATTACTGCCATCTCGATTCGATTTAAGTTAAAAATTGAATGTAAGGAAAGAACAGAAATTAGGGACGAGTAATTATGATAATAATTACTCTTGTTATTGGATAGTTAGAGAGAAATTAGTGAGAAATTAATCGCGTAAGATCTTGAAGAATTCTTGCAAAAGCCTTTATGTTTCGATATCATCGTCAGTGCGATCTCGATTGGAATCTACTTAAAAGTTAGGTATGAGAAAAGAACGGAAATTACACGGTCAGAATTCCTCGGTGAATCTGTAATTAGAAGGTTAACTCGGATATTAATAACGTAAAAGAATCACCTTGTTCTTGAAAATAATTAGAACGTGATCTAATTTTCTTCCGAGGCGATTACTCTCGATATTGGCCGATTCGATGAGAAATTAGTAACATCGGTGTCTTCGAGAACACTCGGAAAAAATCTTGACGTGATTTGATTTTCCATAGTCAATTGCTCACTGTGCTCGTTACGGGAAAATCGGATCGGTAACTAACGACATAAAGAAGTCTCTAAAAATTCTGGAAAAATTCTTATATCTCGAGCCATCTTACATGTATACGATCTCGATTCAATTTCTTTTATAATGATAAAAACGAATAATAAGTATAGAAAAGAGACACTCTCGTCTACGGATCGTCCGCACTAATTTATTCCGAGCTCCTTAAAGTGGGTACTTAATTACACGACCTCAACTGCTTGATATATTATTCATTAGTCGATTAAATAAAATGTCAACGACACAAAGAAATTCCATGACGCCATTTTTGTCGAAAACCAGGTACTCGAGGAGGACAAAAATTATATGATTAATTTCTCAATAAAATAAGCAGTAAATGATAATACAAAGGAAGCAATAACACACGAAAATCTCGAAGAACTCGAAAAATTAGCTCGTCTCCATGGGATCTCGACTCGATCCTATTTTAAAATCAGGTACACGAAAGAGACAAAAATTACACGATTAATTAATAAATAATAAATTAATAATACACAGAAATTTCGAAGAATTCGCGAAAAACCTTCACCCCTTTCTATTCGTCATCAAGAGTACCATCTTGACAAGTTCCCATTTAAAAATCAGGTACACGAGAGTGACAAAAATTACACGATTTATCACTCGACACACTAGTCATTAGAAGATTAAATAAAAATCCAATAATACGTAGAAATTTCGAAAATCTCCCGAGAAATCTTCAACCCTTCCTATTCGTCATCAGGAGTACCATCTTGACAAGTTCCCATTTAAAAATTAGGTACACGAAGGAGACAAAAATTACACTATTTATCACTCGATACACTAGTTATTAGAAGATTAAATAAAAGACTAATAACACGTGGAAATTTGAAAAATCTTTAATGAAATCCTCATCCCTTTCTATTCTTCATGAAGAGTACCATCTTGACAAGTTTCCATTTCAAAATTTACTACATAAAAGAGTAAAAAATTAGACGATTAATTACTAGATGCACTAGTCATTAAAGTATTAAACGAAAAATTAATAGCATACAAAAATTTCAATGAATTCGCGGGAAACCCTCACTCCTTTCTATTCGTCATCAAGAGTACGATCTCGACAAGCTTCCATTTAAAAATCAGGTACACGAGAGTGACAAAAATTACACGATTTATCACTCGACACACTAGTCATTAGAAGATTAAATAAAAGACTAATAACACGTGAAAATTTGAAAAATCTTTAATGAAATCCTCATCCCTTTCTATTTTTCATGAAGAGTACCATCTTGACAAGTTTCCATTTCAAAATTTACTACATAAAAGAGTAAAAAATTAGACGATTAATTACTAGATGCACTAGTCATTAAAGTATTAAACGAAAAATTAATAGCATACAAAAATTTCAATGAATTCGCGGGAAACCCTCGCCCCTTTGTATTCGTCATCAAAAGTACGATCTTGACAAGCTCCCATTTAAAAATCAGGTACACGAGCTTCAACCCTTCCTATTCGTCATCAGGAATACCATCTTGACAAGTTCCCATTTAAAAGTCAGGTACACGAAGGAGACAAAAATTACACGATTTATCACTCGATACACTAGTCATTACAAGATTAAATAAAAATCCAATAATACGTAGAAATTTCGAAAATCTCCCGAGAAATCTTCAACCCTTCCTATTCGTCATCAGGAGTACCATCTTGACAAGTTCCCATTTAAAAATTAGGTACACGAAGGAGACAAAAATTACACTATTTATCACTCGATACACTAGTTATTAGAAGATTAAATAAAAGACTAATAACACGTGGAAATTTGAAAAATCTTTAATGAAATCCTCATCCCTTTCTATTCTTCATGAAGAGTACCATCTTGACAAGTTTCCATTTCAAAATTTACTACATAAAAGAGTAAAAAATTAGACGATTAATTACTAGATGCACTAGTCATTAAAATATTAAACGAAAAATTAATAGCATACAAAAATTTCAATGAATTCGCGGGAAACCCTCGCCCCTTTGTATTCGTCATCAAAAGTACGATCTTGACAAGCTCCCATTTAAAAATCAGGTACACGAGCGTGACAAAAATTACACGATTTATCACTCGACACACTAGTCATTAGAAGATTAAATAAAAATCCAATAATACGTAGAAATTTCGAAAATCCCCCGAGAAATTTTCAACCCTTTCTATTCGTCATCAGGAGTACTATCTCAACAAATTGCCATTTAAAAAGCAACTACGCGAAAGAGTAAAAAATTGCACGATTAATTACTCGATGCATTAGTCATGGATCAAAGTATTAAACGAAAAATGAATAGCATAGAGGAATTTGAAAGAACTCTCTCTCGAGATGCTCACCCCTTCCAATTGGCCATGACGAGTACGATCTCGACTCGATGCCATTTAAAAACCGGGTACATGAAAAGGACGAGAATTACAGGCGAGTAACACGGTCGTAATTAAAGCCGAGTAAGTACGCAATAATTCGCGACAGCGTACAATGTTTTTAACGCGAGGGAAAAGGGGTGGCGGGGGCGCACTCGAGCGTTTCGAATCATCCTTCTTGCCCAACGCGTAACTGGCGCACGCTGCGCGCGATGCACCCTATTGTCCTAACCTTGCAGCTTGTATTTGGCACACGCGAGTGTGCTTCAGAAACTCTCGACGCGCGCG
This sequence comes from Eufriesea mexicana, assembly GCF_001483705.2. Lineage (NCBI taxonomy): Eukaryota > Metazoa > Arthropoda > Insecta > Hymenoptera > Apidae > Eufriesea > Eufriesea mexicana. Next base: position 861,144 of record NW_016908771.1, on the reverse strand, counting down.
AGAAGTTTGCATAAACGAGACTGCTGGTGTCAGCACGGGACACTAGGCAGCCCGGAAATAGAATACGCGATACGAAGAACGTCCGTGACGCGACGGATCTAATAAACGTTTCGCGTTCGTTGTCACCGACGCGTGGACGTCCCCGGGAGAAGAGGGAAGGAAACGGGAGGGACGGGAAAAAGGAAACGGGAAAACATCGTTCCGTGGGAAAAAAAAAGAAAAATCGCGGGCTCGTGACGCAATTGAAAATTCGTGGAGGATTTCGAAACTGTTCGGAACGCTGGAACCCGCCGCTGCATGCAAATAGATGCCTCTGCGCGTGATTGCTTTATGCCTCGCGGGAGAGAACGACCAAACGATGGCTGGATTCATTGATGTGGGAAAAAACCGCGCGATTTCTACATTTTCGTGGAGAGAGCGACCCGACATTGCGAGTGACGTTACTCATCGTCATCCTACCGTTGCTGGAATTCGAGCTGCAAAAGTCATGACAACTTTGTCATAGGTATCAATCATTCGAACGATGTATTCAGTTCCTATGATGTTTAATTTTTTCTAACCATTTCTCGTTCGGTCCTTTGGGTACACCAAGTGTACATCTGCTGACAGAAAGGTTCGAGAACGATGAAATTATTTCACTTCTGAGATAGAGGTACATGTGCAGGGTGTCCCATTTCGGATTTCCCAGCTTCGGATTCGATTATTTTCTAAATTATAGTGAGTTTTGAAAAATTTTTCAGACGAAGCTTATTCTGTTTCGAGAGGGGCACCTTATTTCTAGGTAACCTCGGATTTTTTAAATAGAACTGCATATTTTTCTTTTTATGCTATTATAGTGCATTTTGGGATGAATTCATTGACCTATAATACTTAGGTCTTCGTTGACTGTTGGAGAACGAGGAAATTATTTAACTTCTGAGGTAGAGGTACCTATGCAGGGTGTCCCATTTGAAGCTTCGGATTCGATTATTTTCTAAATTATAGTGAATTTTGAAAAATGTTTCAGACGAAACTTACTCTGTTTCGAGAGAGGTACCTTATTTAAAGGTAATCTCGGATTTTTTAAACAGAATTACATTTTTTTTTTTATTCTAGTATAGTGCATTTCGGGATGAATTCATTGAGCTATAATAGCTTCGTCTTTGTTGGTTGTTTAAGGTTATTTAATGAAAGATAAGTATGAAGTATATGTAAATTTTCGTTTTTAAAATTTTCATTAGAAGTTCCATATTCAATCACGCGTCTTCGCGATTTTTCTTTCAATATACCTATAATCATTTTCCCAGTATCTCCCATTACTTCATTTTTTGAGATTCCAATTCTAGTATTAAAAATAGGACGCAGAAATAATATTTTTTGAGCAGTAAATAGTTTAATTTTTCTGGATGCTTTCATGAATTTTTAGTATTAATATAGTTACCATTTAATAAAATTATAAGATCGATATTAATTAATATATCAAATTTAAGATGATAATACGTTAATTATTACTCGATTCCTTATTTACTGCCCTACAAAATATCGTCGACCTCATAGCAGAAAATCATTGAATTTCTACTCTTCTATAACAAAAGTATTCGTAAGAATCGGCGAGAGCAAAGGGTTAATACCACCGGAAGCAGCATAAGATCCATGGTGGGCATAAAAAAACGATGAACTGGAAGAACTTCCGGCGAAAACCCACCGATACAGGCCGAAAATAAGAAGCAGCTTGGAGTAATCCTCGGCAAGCCGGGACCTCGCGGCGAGGAAAATTCACGGAAAGCCTGAGCCCTGTTCCCGGCATGCTTCTTCATCCACGAGCAGCATCCGAAGCTTCCCTTCGTTCTCCGCGGCAGGTCGCCGCAAAAAATTAATATTCGCGAACGCAGCGCGGCAGCGGAAAGGAGGCAGTCACGTTCCACGCTCGCGTCGTCCTCGGACGACGTATTTGTCAGGCGCAAGAATGCTTTAGAAAGAGCGTGGTGCCGCGGCGTGACGGGGCTGCCGGGGTGGTCGGAGGGTGGCAGAGGGTGTCCGGGGGTGGCGAAGAGGGTGGAAGAGGGATCGGAGGAGGGCGAACGCAGGTCGGAAGCGGAGGGTTGTCGGCTGGCAACGCAGGACAGAGCCGCCGCATGGCACCGGAATACGTAATACGGGGAATAGCCGTGGCCCTGGTTCACGTGGCGGAGGGCTTTCGGAGGGTGGCGGCAGGCCGCTGGGTGAGGGTTGGAGAGGGTAACGAGCCGCGGCAATTAATATCGCCGGGTTTCCACAATGCGCTTGCAAATGAAAGGCCTTTGTGACGTATGATTGCGTTACCGAGTGAATAGTTGAGTAATGGCGGTTCGTGGCGCCGCCATCCGAATCGCGCTAACCGTGCAAAAGCTCAGTCTCGACTGCCGCCCGATAGTAGGTACCTGCCAGACGAGCCTCCTCCACCTCCGCCACGTCCTGCACCGCGTCCCTGGGCCACCACCCTTCGGCCAAGCCACTTCTGACGCCGACAGTTTTCGCATTCAGCCTCCGTTTCGATGGATCGTTTCCGATGTCCTCGGCTATTACGATCCGACGACCAAGTCACCAGGCTTGTTTGCGTCTGGGGTGTTTGCCCGCTTTCCCATCTCAGCACGCGATAGTCCGCGGCTCTACTCGTCTTTGCGGACCGAGTGTTTCGGCGAAGGTCTTAGGACAGGTTCTATCTCCCCATCGAAGGTATTACCGATGATGTTCGGATATAGTTGGGGTTGGTGGTGGAAATATCGATGCACACCCTTTTGCAAATTTTTGATCTCGTTCTTGTTGACAGTACGCGATCGGTTGCGAGAAGTTGACGCTGAGGTCTCAGGATACTTTCGATCTATCCACTGAAGGGATTACCGATGATGTTCTAATATAGTGTAGAAGTTGGTGCTGGAAATATCGATGCACTCTCTTTTGCAAATTTTTGATCTCGTTCTTGTTGACATAGTTACGCGACTGCTTGCGAGAAGTTGACGTCGAGGTCTTAGGACGGCTTCATTCTGTCTAAAAATTGGAGTTACCAATGATATTCTAATACAGTGTAGAGCTTGGTGGTGCAAATATCGATGCACACCCTTTTGCAAATTTTTGGTCTCATTCTTGTTGACACAGTTACGCGACTGCTTGTGAGAAGTTAACGCTGAGGACTTAGGACGGTTTCGATCTGTCTAAAAATTGAGTTACCAATGATGTTCTAATATAGTGTAGAGGTTGATGGTAGAAATATCGATGCACTCCCTTTTGCAAATTTTTCGTCTCGTTATTATTGACAGTACGCAATTGCTTGTGAGAAGTTGATGCTGGGGTCTTAGAACGGGTTCGATCTGTCTACCAAAGGGATTGCCAATGATGTTCTAATATAGTATAGGGGTTGGTGGTGGAAATATCGATGCACTCGTTTTTGTTAGTTTCTGGTTTCGTTTGCTAGTGAGAAATAGATGCTAATTTTTATTCGGAAGCAGTTGAATTGGTGAAATTTTATGAATATAATTTTCGGGTTAAGAAGATTGATTATAGAATATGTGTTTGGTCACTTGTGAAAGATTAACGTTGACTTTCATTGAAAATATTAATTTCAATTAACAGTATTTGCCTTTATATAAGTCGCGTAAGTAGATACAAGAAATCATGTAATAAGCGTTATAGTCGGCGATTTTTATTAATATAGATACGTAATTGCGTTCGTTTGTTTATTTCCACCGAGCCACTTTAATTATCATTATATATGTATATCGCTTTTAGATACACGTTGCAGATCGGTAGTTGTAGTATGAATATTTACTTTTATTGGCACAGATGATTAATTGCGTGCACCTATCTATTTCAATCATACACCACTTTGATTATAATCTTCTATGTATATCGTACTTAGATATGCATCAGCGATCGGTGATTCTAACGTCGATGTTCACTTTTATTGGCATGGGCGCGTAATTACACAAATCCGTTTATTTGCATCGTGCGACTCGCGTTATTTTAGAATCTACGAAACAAGCTAGTACTTTGAGAATTTCTGCGTGTTCTTCATCTCACTAGGTACATAGATCAAAATTAAAAATAGACTTTACGTGACTTATCGTTTGTCGATGTGCAAAATATTATCTCGTCATTCTGGAAAAAGTACTGAGGAAGAAGAAACGGGAAAGAAAGGATAAAATATATCTCCAACATTCGAATTGGTTGTTTCAAGAACACGGGGTTGGAAACGAAATCGTAAACGATTATACGATTCGTGTATCGATATTTTTCTCGCGTCTAATGGTCGAGAGAATTCCGAAAGAATTCTGAGAGAATTCCAAGAGAATTTCGAGAGAATTTCTAGAGACAAAGGCGAGAGAATTCCAAAAGAATTTCCAGAGAAAAAGGCGACAGAATTCCAAGAGAATTCCAAGAGAATTTCGAGAGAATTTCTAGAGACAAAGGCGAGAGAATTCCAAAAGAATTTCCAGAGAAAAAGGCGACAGAATTCCAAGAGAATTCCAAGAGAATTTCGAGAGAATTTCTAGGGACAAAGGCGAGAGAATTCCAAAAGAATTTCCAGAGAAAAAGGCGACAGAATTCCAAGAGAATTCCAAGAGAATTTCGAGAAAAAAGGCGAGAGAATTCCAAGAGAAATAGGCGAGAAAATTTAAAGAGAAAAAGGCGAGAGAATTCCAAAAGAATTTCGAGAGAAAAAGACGATAGAATTCCAAGGGATTCCAAGAAAATTTCAAGAAAAAGGACGAGAGAATTCCAAGAGAATTCCGAGAAAATCGCGAGAGAAAAAGGCGAGACGTCTAAAGTGAGGACTAATTTGCAACTGATACACGTTGACCAATCACCGGTTCGGCAAACGTGTCACGGGGCTGACAGGAATCCGCTGTAACGCAAGCTTATAATTTATCGGATCAAAAAAGGTGGGCGCAAAACGTGTGGGTTTTGCATCAGACACAACAAATAAATATACGGATTTGTTGGCGAGTCGTTGCCTAACAGATTCAGTCGCAGCAACAGCGATGAAATTGCAACGTGCGCGCACGCCGAGCCCCGATTGTTCCAACTCGCCGAAAGTGTAATATTTACAGGAAATATCGTCGCGTTGTCAATATATCTTAGACCAAATGCACTGGCTCTGGCAGCAATTTGTTTAACGTAACATCATGAAACGTCCAACTGATTATACGTATCTCGTGTTTGCCGCGCGCAAATAATTCCTACTTTCGCGCGCCGGGTCCTATGTACCTGTCGATAAAATGCAGATTCATCGATAACGATCTCGTCGATTTACGTTAAATTGGGAAAGCAGGCCACCGATGAACAAACTACTTCGCACTGACGATTCAATTTTTCCCAATCGAACGTTGATCCATTATCGCGAGCCGTGTGCACCGTGGGCTACTATTTCATTTTCGCCTTATCGTCTTCCTCTTCGATTTTCGATACGCTGGAACAGCAACCGGGATGCTTCTCGATAAACCTCCGACCCTTGCACCCAACCCTAGCGGAGGGGTTGCGGAAAGGGCGGTTACTCGCGGAAGATCGAGTATGAATAAATAATTCTCGCGGAGCTGCCGCTTCAGGGTGCTGTCAGGGGTGGTTACAGCCACTGCGAACATAATGACTAGCGCTGCTCTCGAGGCGCTCCAACGTACGAGGAAAGACTAGGGCAATTTCCGATATAAACGATGCGAAGTATCTTTACCCCTGAACTGTGTAATTTTTATACGCGAAACGGAGTTCATTTCGTTCTAATTTTATCTCAAACTTTAAACGTATCGTTTCTAGCTAGGTTTTTGACAGCGGGCAGGTTGGGACGAAGCATGGAACCTGACTCGAATCGCGAAGGATAAAAGTATTAGATAATTCTCAAATACTTCGATTTGATTGAATTCCTCCATAAATCGAGCTCGTGGAACGTAATCCTGTCTTCTGTAACTATAGTTTGACGCGAATTAGGCTTCGTGAGCGTTATACGAGGGTTAGCAGCATGGTACGCTATTCTGAAATAGGCTAATCTAAATTTTTGTGTAATTAGTAGAAGAAGAACTGGAAGAAGAGAAAATTGGGAAGAGAATAAAAGTTTTGAATAATTTTAAGTAGCAGCAATATTTAATTTCCCGACGCTAGACTTATAGATGTCAATAATAAATTTTAATACGCATACAGTCAATTTTCTCAATTTTCCTCTTATTCTTTCACCCTTCTCTCATCCAACGAGCATTTCCAGTGACACTGACATTACGATTGACATTAGATTTGACGTTAAAAGACGGTAATCGTAATGAAAAAATCGGACACTCGTCTATAACAAGCGGGCGGATGTGGACATTATAAACATGCCGGGTAGGAGAGCGAGCAGGGCAAGGAAGAAAGGAGGCAGAGAGGAGAGCGTGGAGCGAGAAGAGGAAAATAGAGAGAGAAGGTGGAAAATAGTGGAAGAGGGAGGAGGACGCGGTAGGACGAGGCCCACGGACTATGAGTAATATTGCGGGGCTTTTCCACCCCTGGGAGCGCGAACCTGAACGTGGAGGGTGGCTGACGGGGGTGGAAGCCCGGAGAGGGTCGGGCGTGAGAGAGCCGCGAGAGGGTGCAACGGAGGGAGGAGCGCCGATCCATCAGCGTCCCTCCACCCTCGCCTTTCCGCCACTCTCATTTTTCTCCACGGTCCGCGCTCCATCATTCCGCGTCACATCCGCCCTCTTTCATCCCTCTTTCCTCCCTCCGTTCTGATACGGTACCGTGGCTCTGCTTCTCCTTGTTCCGCGGCTCTCGCTTCTCCACCGACGATTTCGCCGGCTCCACGACCCTCCGCAGCCACCCTCCTCGGCCACCCTGGCTCTGTCCTCCGCCTCCTTCGCCCGGCTACGCTACTGATTGCACTTTCCAAATTCATTAGCGAAGCCCTTGTCGGAGGTTTGCCCGAGTTCGACTGTCGAGAACTAAAACGCCGTGTCGACGGTGTACACGCGACGGGAAAGGGTTGAACGGAGGAAGAGAGGAAGCGAAAGGGGTGGAGAGCGCGAAGGGTCGGCCCGTTTTCCTGTAGCTGTCGTTATGGATGTTTGATGAGCTGTTTTGCGGAACCGAGGCCGGTGCCGCTGGCTGCGTTCGCTTTTTCGACGAATCGTTCGGCTTTGGGGTGGCGGAGCTGTCGATGATCGGGCAATTAATATCGCTCCGACTGGACTGCCGAAGGCCGAAGGGACGAGGGTGGAAATTTCGCCCGTGAGCCGGCGATTTCGTGCCACTTCTATAGCCGATTCCGTTCCTCTGACTTGGAACAAAACTATCGAACGGGAAGTTCGGGGGTAGCTGCACGTGGAATCGGCCAGTCGCTTACGGTCACTCGGCTGCACCAAGTCGCGGTGTATTCATTTTCGTTCGAGTTTAATTAGCTATGCATTGCTTGTAACGGCGGCCAATTAAATTAATAAGCGGAGGCATCTGTTAGTATATCCGGAATAATGGCGGCCATCCGTCTTCGGGCCGCTACCGTGTTGGATCCGCGAGCCGTCTCGCGTGTAGCTGATTTCGCGAATAATGTGCCCCGTCCCTCGTGCCTCGCCGGCGCGTTCGGTTCGTTCGTGGCTGGCAAACCTTCTCGTTTTCGCGAACAACCGATCGGCTACAGGCGACCGGACGTGTCGGGCCGTATAAAACGCGACGTCGCGAGAGAGGTAAGAGGCAGAGAGGGCTGGCTGGTTGGGATTCGAGCCGTACGATTTAGTCGCTAATGGACGGTCATACTTTACACGTCGAAGGGAATATGTTTAAGAATGCATGTTGATGCGCGGTAATTCACTTTCGTACGTGTTAATATCGGCAGGCCGACGACGCGGAGGAATACCCTCGGTTAATACGGCCATAAATCGGCCGGTCGGTAATCTAAAAATATTTTGTAACGCGTTTGTCATTGGCCAGCGGCGCGGAGGCATATAGCGGCTATATAGGGCCCCCGAATAAAATATTTCATTTCGAGCGATCAATCTCGAACGCGGCCAATCGCGTACCTGTGGCCGATCCTATGCGGCCCGAGTCCAAGCACGAGCTCGCTCCTGCCTTCCTTTAAAACGCGGTGGCGAAAGAAACGAAATGGGCGGGACGCTTCCGCGGTAATGACCATCGACGTCATCATCATTATCGCCGTTGTGTCCCGGTTCGTTCGATCCCACCGGGTTCTCTATCACGCGCTCGCCTCGCTCGTGCGCTGTATCGGGTTCTATGCTTCCGAGGCAAGCTTTGCCGATTTTTGCTTCCATTTTCTCTCCAGTCCTTTGAAACGGTCAACGAGGTATTATCCGATCATCTTTTTATCAAACGACGAGTGTATTGTAGATCGGTGTGCGATTTTTATCCGCGTCGAATAATTTCTCGATTTTTAATTTTTGGTCGGTTCTGTGCGAGGAATATCGTTATAGTCGTTCCATCCAGTGAGATATATATTTAACCATATTAACGATTTTTCTAATACTCGTGCTGGTCAACTAACCATCATTTGTATTTCTCAGGGGATTCTTGATATTATCTAGACATTATTAGTTCAGTAATACAGAGAAATATTTAATAACGAATGAAAGAAATTCTTTATGACATTAGATAGGACCGAATTTATATTTTATCTGCCAATAGAACCGAGGAAAAAATAAACAGTACTCCGAGTACGTGCGCGAAATAAGTATTACAATTTTCCAACAGCCAACTACAAACCGTATTATCCGCTATCTCATAAACGCAAGAAAAATGCTCAAGAACCCGCACGAATGAAATATACACGAAACAAGTACTCCCATTAACCAATAGCCAACTGTAAATTTCTATATCGTTATACCGTTACGTGAAACTACGTAGAAAGAAAAATTAAATCATGTTCTCGGACATTATCCCTCGCAACAAATTACAGTGTAGGGGGTTAACGCGAGGGGAAAAAATGATATTCGGAAGAGTTATACGCGAAAAGTAGCCATCCCTGGGCCCACGTCTGGAACTCGCGATTCGCCTACGAGAACAGGCTTACCAACGGGGCAAAGTTGACAGAACGCGCGCGAGGAGCGAAGCCGAATTCTATTAAAGCCGTCGGGAAGCTCGGCGTAAACAGGAACAGAGAATGTCCGGTGGTCGTAATCAAATACGCATTACCAGAATATCCCGGCCACGTCGCGTGTCCGCGCGAGCGCGCCCGAACCCGGCTCGCATACACCAGGTAGATGAGTATTCCTTGAACACCGCTTCCATACATCTGCCTACGATATGACGTGTTTCAGTGGGCCGGCGCCACGTACCGATAGGTAATAACGTGTCTGCGGTACATTTATCTTGGCACGCGAGGCGACCATCATGCTCATGAAGCCGAATCAGTGGCGCAGATCTGCCACCACGAGGAAAAAGAATACGTGCCGCGGATTTGTTGCGCCCTGCAACCGGCCACGAGCGAAGATTTAGGGGGTGGAACGTGGCAGCGACTCTCCACGAGCGTGTCTTCCATTCGAAATCGCGATCGTCCCGCTGTAATTCCACGTAATCGCGATTACGATTGCCAGATGCGAGGCTCGCCAAGCGGAACCGGGTAAAAGTCCACGTCGATAAGGTAGCGATCGAGTTGGGAAGGCTCGCGTGATCGCGAAACGTGGAAAGTTATCCCGTGATTACGTTCGCGAGGGACAAATTTCGGATGTCGCGGGATTAGTCGCGCTGGATGGTCAGAAGATTGCGGTGATCTAGCGCGATGGCGAACGGGATATCTGTTCGGCATAGGGTATCGACCTCGCGAGTTGGCAGCTCTCAGGCCATTTTTCCCGCGTAGATTCGCGTTAGATCGTGGTAAACGTTTGGAAATATGACGGAATACACGGTGACATCAGTGGGACCCAGGAAGTATCGTAATTTCGGGTTTATCTTCTATCTTCTCGTCCACGTTGTGCCTCTGGCTCCCAGCCTAAACCGGGGACCGTAGCCCGCGCGCACATCAGATTACGTATTAATGCCAGACTCCGCGAAAGAAACATCAGATATCTCACGCACCGCGGTTCTCCAGTAACCTGGCGCGGCTTTCCTTCCCCCCCCCCCCCGTTCGCCTCCCAACGTTTCGCGAAATAAGAATAAAGGAAATATAAAAAAGATATGGAAGGTATAGATGGAACGCGCTCCATATTCTCCCGCGGCGCGTAGCGGTGGTTGGAGGGCAGCGAACAAATAACAGGTTGGCCATCGCGATATGAAATACGATTACTCCGGTTCGGCGTACGAGTTGCATCGGTCAAGCCGCGGCGGAGTTTTCAGCGCATCGGTTTGTCAGGGCGTGCCGTGGTTCGTCCGGAGCGTCGCGCTCGGATGGATCGGTAACACGGAGAGAATTTTCAAGCGTGTCGCGCATCCGTCGCGCGGAAAGGTGTGCAGAGTCGAAACGGGGAGGGCAGGACGGCCGCAGGGGGTGAGAAAGGAGAAGAAAGAGGGAGAAGAGAGAAGCGATACGAGGTAGACATCGCACGGCACACGGAGTCTACACACAGCACGAACTTGTTCGGGTTGGGATAGAATAGGATAGGTGGGGCCGTTATTAATCTGGTGTCGAGTTGAGCACAAAGTTATATAGGAGCTCAGGAAATGAAACACGAGAAACCTCCCCCTCCGTCGTCCTCGCCGAGCTAGCTGGCTCCCTCTTGCTTCGCCTCTTCTGCGTCCACCTACTTTGCCACCCCGTCGCCCTCTCCTGCTTCCACCTACGGGGCCGGCCGATCCACCATCCCCCTTTGCTCTGTCCCTGCAGTCCCTACATCCAACTTTGAATGTATTACCGGACCACCACCACCGTCAACCCCTGGCTGGCTCTTCCAGTCTCCGGTCAGATGGAGATATAACGATCACCGGCGCATGAACCATGGTCCCGCGGAGACATGCATATTTATGTCGGCTGCCCATAGTCTCAGTCTGCCGCTGACACTCTGTCCTTTACGCAAACTTACACCCGTCTTTCGCCGTTGCTTCTTCTCCGCTGGATCGGTTAACCGTGGTCAACGCTTGCTACCGATTCGTAGTAGCCACGATGCAGATGGTAAATGACGAAAAATAATCGGGAGTATAATCTTCCACCGAATACCTTTACTGCAAGGTCTAATTATCGCTGCCACTGTTGTACCATTAGACACGAAGCTACTTGCTTTTTGCCTATTTTTCCCGTCCCGTTGGACAGAGTGTAAGATACTTATCGTTGAAATAATCCCAATGATCGGACCAATCGCTGATCGTAAGACATGTCTGGTCGCTTAGAGAGCTTTTAAGACAGGACTCTCGAACGACACGTGTAAAACGATTCATTTACCACGATGCTTACGGTCTATGGTAGAACGAATAACGACTGAATCTTATCTTATCGATCGGGTATCTGATCTCGGGCCATTTCGAGCTGTATCGCGAAGATCTGAGTGAAGCCGTGATCCAGAGTGGCGATGGTCGGTAGCGTTAATTTGGAGCAGAGGCGAGCGAGATTCGAAGGGGCGACAATGGCGGCGGGGGGAGGAATTACGATTAGATTCGTTGGATATCGGCCGGGGGGCGAGGCGGGGGGAAATTAATCGGTTTTACACCGGGCCGGTCGGGCAGGGGTTGGTCCGGCCGAGGTTGTCGGGAGTCGAGGCCTTTGGCGGCGGGCGGAGAAAAAGCAGGAGGGGTAGCCGCGATTAAAATCGCATCAGACCGACTTTGATGCACGAAATGCCCGCGTTACCGGTCTCTGCCTCTTTCGAACAACCGCTGTACGCGCCACGCACACGATCCGGCCGAGGGGAGAGGGGTGTCGCGGTGGTGACCGTAGAAAGCGTCCTCTTCCATCGCGGCTGGCGTCAGAAAAACGCGTAGCTTGGTTCGTCGTTGATGGACTTATAATTGCGCGGTTATTGCCCGACGCGGAGAAAATGGCGGGACGGTGGCGCCCTCGAGATGGCGGCGCTCGCCTCGTACACGGCCGCGCTCCACGATCCGCGTTGCCCTTTTCCTCTTTCGCTTACGCGCTCTTTGCATAAAGATAGCCCTTGCACCGGCAGCTGGCCGGAATGATGTCGTTAATAAGCGTCTTTACTCGCGCTGATGGTTGGTTAAACTGGGAAAGACGGAGAGCCTCGTGATCGCCTTCTCCTTTTCTTTTTAACCCGCGGTGATCAAGATAGTTTAATCTCGGCGAGACGCTCGCTCGGGATCCTCTTCTATCCACGTTAAAGAAAAGCGGTCGGGTGGCGAGCACCGACCGGTTGGTCATCCACGGGTCGCTCCGAGGGGGTGAAAGAGGCGCGTGTTGGAGCGACGGAGGGAAAGGAGAACGTGGAAAGAAGGAAGGAACAGAGGGAAGACAAATGCCTGGGCCATCAGTGCGCCAAGCCATTTCTGCCTCATTGTGGACTCCATTTGCGACTCTTAGATTGCCGGTGAAATATCTCGCCGCGGTGATGGAAAAATCGCTAACGTAGGGAACCGGCAAAATAAAAGTAGCGGCATTTCTCAGCCAGAGGGGCCAGCCACGAGTGGTTTGCGCTAGCATGCTCGCGGCGGCGATGGAGGGGCGCCGGGCAAAAACCGAAAAGCGATAGAACACCGACGCTCCGTGACGTTGAATACAACCGTAGCCGAGGCAACACCCGAAAGAAACTTCGGGGACGTTGATGGAGTCCCGAGTGTTTGCTCTACTCGCGACAAATGCCTCGTTCTAGCGTCTTCGCCCCTCTTGTCGGCCACCGTCTTGTTGCCCGGTTCGTGGATCGTTTCGCTTTTTACGCCCGCCAAGCTGACTCCCTTCTGCTTCCAGAACCATCTTCCCATCCGGTCGATACGTTCGCCGTTTAAAGATCCAGGATATTTGTCGCCCCTGATAGGCTTCCAGGAATGTTTTGAGAAACGTTGAAAGGCGGAAAGATTGCAATGGAAGAGGGAGATCGTCGGTGTTGATGGATGCGGAGGAGGGGTCTGGAACTGTGGATCGTTTGCCTTCCGAGATGTCGAGGAAGTTTCAGTTCCTCGATGAAATGTTAAGATAGGGCGCTGAGTTTACCGTTTTCGTAGACGTATTAGACATCGTGGCGGAGGGTGAGTCGCCTTAAAACGTTATTTGACGAAAACCAACCGATTTTCAGCACCGTTAAAACCTATTAGAAACCCTGGAAACTCGGTAATCCTATTCGGAATTATTTATTTCCTAAGAAATATACCAGCCCAGCTGCAGGCATACGTGGTTCGGTAGAAAATAGTCTGGTCACGCTCTGGTTACTTAGAAACGTAAACGTATTATATCTAAAAGTATTACAATTTGATGCACGGTATTTGCAAGCACAAAATTATAAAATTCCCTTCGTCTTTTTCATTTTTCCCAAAATTTTCACCAATTTTTAGTTCTAAACGCGGTCAAAGTATAAACGCAACCGTGGACGTTATTAGTACCAAGGTTTCACGCGACACGGATTAACCGTGTTATACGAGGCTTGCGTGCACACGCGTGTGTATAGAATAATTCCATCGCGAGCCACAATCCGGCCCAACCCATCTCACTGCCACGCTACGTCGAAACCCCAACGGCGACCAGACCGATTCGTCAAACCCTCAAATACGACCTCGTGCATCATCCACGCCTGCGGGATTTCCTTCAAAAATGAACTCGGTCACATTTCAAGGATAACCGAGGAACGTCGCTCGCTCGGTATCTCGAGCCGGTACCTGCGGAGGCAAGAAACAAGAGGAGCGATAATAGACAATAGAACCGCGGGTAGAGAGGGGTGGGAAGAGGGGGACACGATATAAGGAGCGGGTTTTTTCGCGGCGGTGATAGATGAGCCAGGACCGAACTGGTAACAGAAAGCAGCGAGAAAGAAATCACGAGCGTAGGATCCCTATGGGGACGCGGTGGCGTCATTAGGCTGCTCGGGTTGGAGAGTTAATGCACCGTTCGTCGGATTTCGCCCGGAGGCCGGTCGGAAAAACCGAGCGAGGTCAGCATGTGAGCCGGGAGCGGGAAAGAACGACGCGCGCGTAAATGGCGTCCGCTGGAGTTGCCACGCTCCGTGATCCTGCTCCCGGCTCGAGCTCCTCGTGGCCAGCTCGCGAAAGAAACTGGTGTAACGAGGCGATCGGGGCTGATGCAGCGATCGCATGCCAGCGAATCGAACAGATCCTTCCAAGATTACTCTGCGGCCAGCCAGAGCCAAGATTCTGCGTGCCATCCTACGTGCCATTGGATGTTGGATGCTCGTTGAGCAGCTTTAGCGAGTTTGGCAATCAATGTTCAACGGCGGCCATGATACATCGAGATCGTGGATCGAACTCCTGAGAACTGTAATTTCCGATCTGACGTTAGAATAAAGTCGGCAGTGTAATTATATTATTCATTATCAATTGTATATACAATTGTAGACTAATATTGGGAATAGACGTTAATGATTGGTCACTAAGATATTGGAAAATAATCTGTAATATTAGTAAAGAGCACTGTTCATTAAAATATAGGAAGCTGGGATATTATATTGACCCATCTTTTGTTGCTTATGACGGCTCCAAGAGGATTTGTCATATAACTCACTAGCGCCACCGTGACCCGTAACTTCTGAATTTAAGAAACATTTAAATACTCCCATGTATTGTAGTATTGTCAGTACTGTTAATAAATTCGTAATAGGATGACAATGGACGATGCGTGGAAGATCCATTGAGGATTGGTTAGTGAAAGTACAAAGGTACTTGAATCCAAGGTACGTTTTCTAATTTTAGTTCTGCTTGATTGGTCCCTCTATACTTGGTTCAACGAGACGAGTAGATACACCCATCTTTACTCGTCGATTTAGCTCGTCAACCGGACATTCCTTTTCCTTTCCCAACTGGTCCCATTCAACGACGTACACTTACACGGTTAGTTTAGAAATTAGAAAAACCGGTCGCTGGATGCGGCAATAAGACGGCGACGAAGTCAGCCAGTAGCGATTTACGCCGCCAAGCGTTCAATTGCAAAGTAACACGAAGCAATCGGCAGTTTTGACAACTCAATACCCCGAAGTAAGTCCATTCCAGCGGAGAATCCTGCGCCGAAATCCATCGCCATTTCTCTTACGCGCCTATAAACTGGCGTGCCAACACGGGGCCACCGTGTATCCAAACAGCAATCAGCTCATCGACAGGCCAGAGCGGAGAATCTCTCGTAACGAGAGCACCCCGGAACAGACGAACGCATCCGTTGGACGAACGAAGGAGCGTGGATGGTGAAAGCAAGAAGGAAGGAAGCGAACAGGGCCGAAGGGATGGAGGGTTAAGCGCCGGAGGGATCCGGCAAGAGGAAAGTGTAATCCCAGACGATCAGCGTGCGGCAGATTCGGCCTTAATGAGCTCCAGCAATGATAAATGACGCCGTGGGCCGCGCCTCTCTCTTACCGCGTTTATCCTCCGCTCGGAATAAGGTGTATCCTTGTACGAGGTACGGGCCCGGGTACCTGGTCGTCTTCTGAACGGCATCCATCCCGGCCAGCCTTCCATCTCCCGTCTTCGTTCCACGGTGTAAAAGCTTCATCTCCGCCTACGATCCCTCAAACTCGGCCCAGGGATCGAGGGGAATTCAAAATGGCAACCGTGGCCAACCGTGGCCAGACCTCCCTCGCGCTAGTGACAGCCATCCATCCTTCGTTCCGGGACGTTTCAATTGGGTGTCCTTTGCGCTGGGTCCCGCGGTGTCTACCGGGCTTGTAGACCAGCGTCCAATGTCGCCCTCTTTCCGCGACGAATCGATGTTTATCGAGCAATCCCTTTCGGATTCTTCTTCTTTCTCTTACGATGTTTGTTTTCTCCATGTTTGCTCGTCGGCTCGGGTCAGGTTATTTGCTCGATAACTCGCATCTGGGATATTGGGTCTCGCGTTTGCCTGAATTCCGCGGTGGGTTAATGCAGTGTACTCCTGGACCCCTGTGACGTCACACTAGGGTTCTGCGTTAGGGGAATTTTACGAAGCTTGGAATATCAAACTCGTACGTTCGTTTATATTCTTAAATAGAAAAATTACTTATAAAATGACACGAAGCTGACGAAGATCAATATTTACAAAAATATAGGAAAAATAATAATAAAGCGACAGACCTCAGCGCGATCGGTACAGCAGATTTCTGTAACGCAACAGAGGTTAACAAGCATCTTATTCGAATTTAAAGTATAATTTTAAAAATCCCTGTAATACGGGGACGTCGAGTTTATGCGCGAGTGGATCGGATTCGAATTACGTAAATCGAAGGAGTGGTCGTTGAGTGGAAAACTCAAGAGTACACTTTTCTTACGGGACAAGAAAAATTAGTCGTAACGATAACAAGGGTTCGGGCACCCCTTCAGCATCGCGTTTCGTCTCGAGGACCATGTTCGTTAATAGCTTTTCCGTCTGAACTGACGCGCGGCCATTCGTTCTCGTGACGTTTCAATTGTGAAGAGTTCTTCGGGGACCGGAGGCGGAAGTTGATTGACCGTTCCTTCGAAATTTTTTCCACCTCGAGATCGCTTGATCCCCGAGATGCGAAACGCTCGCTGCGAACTACCTGCTCTGTCGTCGAGTCGGTTTATCAACTGCGCTTGGAAATTCGAGAATCCACCAAATGGAAAATCCGATTCCCGTAATGAACTCGGCATCCAATCTAATCGTTGTTCCGACCCTGTATGTTATCGTCAAATGCAATAATACGAAAAGGAAAATAAAGAAACTTTTGACATTTAATAATAAAAATTGCTCCTTTCAAAATTTTTAAATTAAGATTTTTTAAATTTCAGATATCATGTATATTATATGGCATAAAATTGCTAGGAACTTTGATTGCTTCGCTTGTTAGTCAGTGAAGTGCTAATTTAAATTATATATATATTAAAAAAAAATGGCGTCTTAAATGAACAAAATTGAAATTATTATTGGAACGTGTAGAGAAATCTTGCATTCACCATGCATGCGAGTATTATGATATTTAGTGTTTACGTGTACCTAATTTTTATTTAGAATTTTTAAAACAGGACCATGCTTAATTTTACTTAAAAATTTTGCATGTAAAACACGATAATTTTCTAATTTGCAATGACATTCATATCAAAGTATATAATGCCGGTATTTATAAGAAATTTTGTAAATAAAATAAATATTGCTGCTAATTTGATATCGAATTATTGGATTATTAGATAATAAAAGGCTACCTATTCAAGCACGAGCATCCACAAATAGGTTCCAGGAAAAAGTTAGGCGAATCAAATCCTGGACCAAAAATTCCCAAGAATTCATTTCCATTCGTTTATACCGTGGCGAAGGTATGGCGATATTTCACGATGGTTAATTGACGTGGTGGGTGAATCGGTTTGGCGAATCGGTATCGTGAAGGAAGTCATTTTCCCGTGCGCCATTAATCGAGGCCAAAGAGTGCCTCCGCATTAGCTACAATCAGGCCCTCGCAGGTGCAGACGGTTATCGACGCCATACTGACAGGTGATCTGCTCTCGATGGTGGAGGGTGATCATTCGTTAATGAGCTCGTTATCCCAAGTATGTACGAACGACCGATTCGCAGCGGCTTTGTCAACAACGGCTCGATATTCGCTATTCTGCCGTGGGTAATTGCTTAATAAACCAGTGGAACGACGAAATTATGGGTAATTTCAGATGGAAAAAATCCCGTTCGCATTACGAGCCTATGGTAGCCGAGGAAATTTTGCGCATTAACATGCCCGTTTAATCGATCGCCTTGATCTTGGATCGAGGGTTCACAATGAAGGATACGGCCCGTCCGTGTACAACGGTGCGCGTGTGTGAGGCAGGCGAGAAATTAAAGTGGAACCTTCGTCCGTTTCGTCCGAGGTATAATAATGCAAAGCAAGTGGATACCTGTTTCCCAACGCATGCTTAACTCTCGGTCCGCGTTTAACGCCCTTGAGCCTACTCCATTTCCAGCCAGACACCGATAATTACACCCGAGCCTCAATGACATTTCAATGAAATTCCTCGCACGAGAACCTTCTTCTCAAGGATCACGAATATCTTCAACCACGAAATCCGAAATCCCGAAATCCCGCGGGGGCTCTTCATCCTCGACATCTTTCAACTTTCTTATTCGAGTCGTCATTCGGGTATCTGTATACATAATCGTGTCATATATTTTCTTTTTCTTTTTCATTTATAACTTCGCTAGATAGATCATACGTTCTATCTAAGTATAGTAAAGTACATAGAGCTTAAGTAACTTTGCGTAATAGTGACATTAGTAATAATAATAATATAATTAGGAACAATAGCAATAATAGTAACATTCATTAACACTTTGACTGCCACGTTGGTCATATATGACCCGCCATGGTTTTTCCTGTGACACCACGGTGGTCATTGGTGAACGGAGCGCTTGAACTACATTGAACTACATCGAATGAAAATTGACACTTAGTGCATTTTGAAGATATCCGCTAATTAGAAGATACTTTGAAATAAAAAGTGCCCCACTGAACGATTACAAATTTTTATTAGAACATCAATCAAGGAAATAGAACAAATCTTGCATCTGGCGGTGCACTCCCGCACTAGTACCTAGAGGGAAACACGTGATTTCGGCGTGGCAGTCAAAGGGTTAACTCGTTCAATGAAGTGGCACATCTCGTAAAGATCGATTATTAATATTAGTGTCATTTGTTAATCAACGTCCATCATTTAGCGACCAAATACAGTAAATTAATTATCAGAATTAATTAATAAACTCGGTGAGATAATGGATCTGAAAGAGATAAATTTTGAGTCAAGTGCAATTACTTTCATCTGTAATTATATGTGACTATCACGATAGAGTTCAAATTTAGGTATAGGCATAGCTATTATAATAGTAATTACAGTATAGATGAACGAGTTAAATTATTATCATATAACGACATTGTAGATTAGCACCTTCGCCTACGATATTGTGCGAGGCTCGTAGTAAGGAAATCGGGCGTGCGTAGATACGGGTCTAGGTCTAGCTAGTTAAGCCCCAAACGTAAACAATACGCCTAAGCTCGTGAATTTTCGCCGATGTCTTTCCGTCTCACAATCAGTTACGTGTTATTCTTCGACGTGTTCGGACGGGAGTGCTCGCGTGTGACCGACGCTTGTGTTTACTATGCTGCGCACCAACGAAGCTGAAGCAGTAAGGTAAGGGGATAATTTTCTTAAAATTTATACTAGAGGAACAAGTGCGTAATCATATTATCGTTAATTAATTATCCGCGGCACATATCTATTCCAAGAGTTGACCAATTTCATAATCCTTGTATGAATTTTTCATTTCCTTAACTTAAATATACATCAGACTCGTTCGAAAAACACTGGAGAGTGCAATGATATCACTGTCAACCATTGTCTCTGCCATTGAACATACTTATTCCAAAATTTAACCAATCTTATGTCATCCCTGTATTCTGACGTCACTATGAGCATCCAATTTTTCAATTCGCGATTAGTTTCAATTCCTCATCTTAAATATGCATACCCCACTCACACCTTACTCGAACAATCGGTCATTCGCATAATCAGGGTTCCACTGTATTCTTCTTCTCGTCTTCCTTCTTCTGTAAACCACTTTTGGGTTATTCGTGGGTGTTGGACAGTGGATAAACAGGATCTGTAGCCTTTTTCCACTATGACAATACTCGAATATATAACGGGTTACCGATATTTTTGTCACGCCTTCGAAGTAATCAGTTTTCGATGCAGAAAAATGTCACGATTGGTTCAATTCTTCAACAATTTGATATCCCTGTATCCAAATACAAATTACGCGATACCTCTAGCATTTAGGTACCATTTACGATTTACACTTTTGGGGGAAGGAGACTTTTGATAATATACCGGCATTTAAATATATCAGAAAGAATGTTGACATCACGTCGCGAAGGTAATCAGTTTTCCATGCAGAGGGATATCGCGATCAAATCAATTCTTCAGTAATTAGAGATCCCTATATTCAAATGCAAATTACGCGATACCTCTAGCATTTGTGTACCACTGGCGATGTACACAGTGAAAGAGATCTTTGGCAACATACTGCCACGTAAATATACTAGAAAGAATATTAACATCACGTCGCGAAGGTAATCAGTTTTCGATGCACATAGAGTCGCGATCAGCTCAATTCTTCAACAATTAGGTTCCCTATATGCAAATGCAAATTACGCGATACTTCTAGCTTTTGGGTACAATTTGCCATCTACAAATGGAAGGAACCTTTGGTAATATACCGGCGTGTAAATATACCAGAAAGAATGTTGACATTACGTCGCAAAGGTAATCAGTTTTCGATGCAGAGAGATGTATCAATCAGATCAATTCTTCAACAATTAGGCATATCCAACTACAAATTACGCGATACCTCACGTATTTGGGTACCACGGTACCTCTGAACCGCGAGGAATCCCGATGGCAGGAGCGGTCTCACGTGCTTGGCAGGCAAGACCCGCGACGCAGGCTCGTCCTGAGCCTCTTCGCTATTCGTTACGCGTGGCTGCAGAAAAAGCAGCGGACGTGGCCTCACGACGAGCTCGCGGAGGCTCGCGCGAGATCCCGCAAAGGGCGCAGGATCTTTTCGTTCCCGTGAATGCGGTGCATTAATCAAGCGCCGCGGGCGCCTGACGTCTTAATCCTGGCTGGCCTACGCACCGTCCGCTCTACGCCCACGCCTCTATGTACCTACTAAACGGCCGCTACGTCAGCGATCGCGGCCTTTGTACGCGGCCATCGCTGCGTCGTGGGATCGCCGGTCCTTTCTTTTCGCGGCTCACGCTTAACGGTACCCGGCCAGCCCCGACTCGCTCCTACCCGCTCGATGATTGTTCCTGGAGGTCGCGTCGATACTCTCGCGGCCTGGCTACGTGGCCTGGACCGAGCCTTGGTCGTGGTAGGTCGAACGAGGAGTAATTGCGAGTGTAGGATTACCGGAGGATGTATTTGCTTGGGTTTACTCGAGTGGCTTGGGTGTCGATGTGGATCTGTCGGTCGTGGGTGTCTCATCGCGGTGTGGGAGAACGCTGATGAGCGTCGATGAAGGCGATGAACATACCGGGGAGACAGTGGAGAGATTAACGCTAATTCTACCGTGGATCAAATGACCGTTCTTTAACTTTTAATTAGTATCGAATATTCTGTATTATCGCTTTGGTCACTTGACTGTTGGTATAATTAATTGCTCGATATTTTCTCTTATTCTCTCTTTCTTTTTAACATTCTTCCCTTTTTTTCACCCATCGGTCATTTCACCGGTCGTGGTAGGTTTAGCGTTAAATTGGTAGACGCGTTGGGTATATCGTTGGACTGGTGCTGATTTATGTCATAGGAAATGGCACAGAAATGGTTACGTATAGGTGCTTCGGAAGGTGCTTCCTTGCTAGGTTATGGTTGACGTTCGATAGTTTCAGTGTTCGTTTCGATGATGAAGAATTTCAGAGGAATCTGAATATTGGGGAATTAAATTGGTAGTTGAAGAATTCGATAAACATGTCAATCTTTTGACATAGCTAGGTGATATTGGAGAGATTAAATCGCTAGAACTGTCAAGTATCTAGTTGGACGTTGCTTATACATATTACTCATGGTATAGTAAATGGAATGGTTACACATAAGTACTCCATTTCGGAAGGTGCTTCCTTGCTAGGTTATGGTTGACGTTCGATAGTTTCAGTGTTCGTTTCGATGTTGAAGAATTTCAGAGGAATCTGAATATTGGGGAATTAAATTGGTAGTTGAAGAATTTGATGAACATGTCAATCTTTTGACATAGCTAGGTGATATTGGAGAGATTAAATCGCTAGAACTGTCAAGTATCTAGTTGGACGTTGCTTATACATATTACTCATGGTATAGTAAATGGAATGGTTACACATAAGTACTCCAGGAGACGAAAACATGACGAAACTCTAGATATACTAGGCCTTCTTGACATTGGATAGCTTAGATATTCATGTAGATCAGTCAATTATGACAATATTGAATAGACGTCGAAGATTTTGATAAACGCGTTAATTTTTGACATAACTGGATGACATTTTGGAATTAAACTGCCATAATTGCTAGGTATACAGTTAAACGTTGAAAAGTTCAATAAATACGTTAATTTTTGACATAGCTGGTTGATATTGTGGAATTAAATTGCTAGGACTGTCAGGTATATAACTGGACGTTGCTTGTATTACTCCTGACACAAGAAATGGAGAATGGTTACGTACAAGTGCTCCAAGCGACAAAAATTTGACGAGTCTACATTTGCCAGGTTCTCGTTGACGTTGGATAGAATATTCGTATAGACTAGTCGATTGTGAGCGTTCTTTGATTTTTACATTCGATGAACCCGTTAATTTTTGAGATAGCTAGGTGTTATCGGGGAGATTAAATTGGTAGAAATGTTACATGGTTGGGGCGAGGCTTGTTTATGGCACCGGAAACGAGGAATAATTACGTACGAGTGTCTCTGGAGGGAAAAACGTGACGGGAGTCTGCATTGCTCGGTTCTAGTTCAGGTATCGCCGATTGCGAATGTTTTTCGCGAGTAAGGAACTTGATAAATACGCTGATTTTCATCACAGGTGAGTGATACCTGGGAAATTAAATTGGTCCTTAAAACCTTCCGTAATGGCAGATGGGCTTTTGACCATTTTTTGGTACTTACAAATTTCACGTATTAAACATCTGCCCGACCTAATAAAATCGCTGTCGCGTACAGATGTGTCTCAATTACGTTATTTTTCATTGCTCTGTAAATTTTGATACTCTTGACAGTCCGGTGATAAAACTTTGTCAAATATTTTACGTAAAATTCAATTTTCAATTCGACGAAATATTTAGCGTTCTAAATATACCGCGGGACGATATTATCAATTACGGAGGTGCAGTTAATTTATCTGTGTCTCAAGTTTCAAATCGACTCAACCTTGTTCGAGGCCCATATCCCGAGAACGGGAGTGCAACTAAAGTCGTTGAAGTTAGATAAATGAAACGGTGTTAGATAAATGATCGCATATTTTATCGAGTATCTTTCGTGACGTTATCGCGACAATATTATTTTATAATTAACTTTCTGTGCCTCGAATCGTCGTAGGATCTACACAGTTACTCCACGATGTCGACACGATAACAATTTTTATGTTATTATTTTTTGACATCCCATTGCTAGGAATTATTCAAAAAATTCGTTCAGAAGCCAAGCATTGTCGGTAAGGAAATTTCCTGTAGTCTGATAAGACTTGGGACCAGGAATTACTGAAATATGTGAAGCCATGTATTCGAATAAACTATTTGGCCGAGCTAAATTGATTTCTTCGATTAGTCACAGTTATCTACTATATAGTTATCTACTATACTCGCGTATGAACCACTATAAACGCGAATACACGAAGTTTCCGAGCGACACGACTATTCGCTGTTTAGACCTGGATATCCGGATGATGTCCTAGGCTGGTGTCGCATCGGGCCAGGCAACGCGAAACGAGTTTCTGGGCTACGTTTCCATTAAGGATACGTTGAGCGCCGGACCCTAGCCGATGACCAGGTAAGCAAACCGATCGGTGGTGGGGAGGAGGACAGGGAAAAGGGAAGAAGCGGTGAATACGACCTAATCTCGAGGAGCAGGCATCGTTTCGTGGGTGTCATGCTTTCACTTCGGTTCAGGTTGTCTGCAGAAGGCGATTGGTTCTCGCTGAGCTCCTCCCAGAATCCATTAAGAGCCGAAACGGAGAAACACAGCATTAATTTTAAAACCAATCCCGGAGGAGAAATCGGGCATTGGCCGCCATTCGTGCGAGCTGCCGCTGGAGAAAATCCGTCGAAAAAAAGCCGCCTTAATTGCTATGCCGGTCTTCCCCTCCGCGGGCATCGGAAACACGCGAGTTGCCTCGCCTGCGGGACCAGCCGCGTCCGTTTTGTCCTTACAATCATCCTGTCGATCATCCATCATTCGATCGCGAGGAGCTTCCAACCCTTCCTGCCGAGCTTCGCGATCTTGACCTATCGAAGGTCCTCGATTCGTCGCAATTAACACTGCGGCTATCTGTTATACTTGCACCTCGGTCGTAACGCGTGTCGAGTACTATAATAATAGTATAGTAGAGTACTAGTAATATTACTACTGTAGTAATAACTCGATACACTTTACGAGTAATTAATTACAAAGAATTGCGTTCTGTCCATAAGCCAAAATCTCAGTACTTCGATTACTATAGTATTCCTATAGTATAGTAGTAGTATAGTAGAGTGCTATAGTAATCGAAGTACACCGATTTTGGCTTATGGACAGAGTTCGATTCGTTGTAATTAATTACTCGTCAAGTGTATGGAAGTACTGGATCTGAAGTCTTGGATTTTGATCTATCGAAAGAACTCGATTCTCTCTCGATTAGGTTTATCGTTAAGTACAATAGTCTCGATTTCATATTAGAATAACATCGATAGAATTTAGGCTCAATCGATGCTCACAGTGCCCCAGATTTATCGACCATCGTTAACCCCCTGGCTACGAAGAATGTACATAATCGTCCCGACTGATACTCAATATCGAGTACCTAATCACTCGTTAAAGGTGTATACATATGCACATCTGCCATCTTTATTTCCAAGTGTACACACACCGTCATCCGTAATCAATTACACGACCCAACCTTCCACCCCTCACAAAGCACACACACACACACACACACACACCCTTGGAATTTCAAGAATAGCACAGCGAAAGGGTTAATCCCCGTTCACGAACCCGCGATAGAGCCGAAACCGTGAAAATATCGGAAGATAAACACGGGAAAGGTGAAACGATCGCGGGACAGGCGGGGCAGAGCAGGGAGGAGAGGGTTGAAAGCGGAGAAAGAGAGAAAGCCGAGAGGGTAAAGTCGAAGTCGGGCACAAAAGAGATGAGAAGGGATAAGGAAGAGAGAGAGAGAGGTGGAATAAGAAGAGAGCGAGGTTTAGGTAGCTACTCTCGCTCAGGTTGAAACGAAGGGAGCCGCCCTGTGTTTGTGCTCTCGCCGGGGAGCACAAAGAGAAATGGCGTGGTATTTATCAGTGCTCACCCCCTCTCCCTCTTTTGTCCCCTTTCCAGCATCTCCCGTTCCTCTCCGCCTGTTCCCTCGGCATGCTCTCGTCTTTGTCTAGCACCTCCGCTATTGCCTTGCTTCCATTCCACATCCAAATCCATTCGCCTGCCTGCCAAACCCTCCCTCTCCGCCGCCTCCCCTCCGCGCCCGCTCCTCTAAGCTCTCTTGATGCCCTTTCGCGCACCACATATATGGGCACTCGATCTTCTCCTCCGCGGGACTTTGACAGCTGTCTAATTCACGTTGCGCGCTCGTTCACCTGTGTACGTGAATTTCCTCGCCCGTTGTTCCATGGGCGAGCACCCGGCTACGTCATCCAGTCTTTTCCGATCACTGGTGCAAACACGGGGGTGGACATTCTACATTCCGAGGTAGCTTTCGATTTCGGTATGCCAACGAATGGAATTTGAGGTATTTTTCCCTTTTCTTCTATTTTTTTTTTATTTTTTCTTGAGTAAATTTGGGGTGGTTTTGGGGTAGGGTTGAGGCAAGATGATTTAAGGTTTAACTGTATACGTATTTCGAATTTTTCCAACGAGATTGGGTATCCTAGTGTTTCTCTGTAAACGGTTTGTGTGCTTCTGAAGGTACTTTAGTGGGGGACAAAGAAAGAAAAGTGGATACGTCCAGTTGAATAATTTATATAATAACTGGAGCACGCACGTGTTTATTCTTAGTGCAAGCGAATTACCGGATAGAGAAAGAGGCAATTACTATGACTCATAAATATATACACAAGTCGTGTTACCTGTATATATTGGCTTACAATTACGTTGCCAAAGTTATTGCTGCGATTAAGAGATGTCACTAACTATACGTGTTCAACAGTTTTATCACTAGGCTCTTTGGATTTAGTGCAATTTTAATTCGAGGTTCGAAATGAGTTCCCGATTTTTGTTTTTTAAAGCTCGGCGAATTGGTAAACGCTAATTGGCTCATTTGGATGTATTAGGGAAAATTATTATCGAGTTTGGTTGAGATAGAAAAGTAATTTTCGTCGGTAGTTCGAGTCAATTGACTGTGTTCAGTATATTCCGATGATTTTTATAGATAACTTAGACAATATCGCGATTTTTAAGTATTTTTTCTTGGTGTATTAAAAATATCTATGTCGATTATGATACTCGTCATTCGTTAATTTGACATCGGTGATCGTGTTAAAGGAAAAGCTAGAATCTTCGTGTTAAAGAGACTCGAATTATCGAGGTTCGAGTGTAGATGGTGTACATGGAACACCAGGAGAATCTGAACGCTAGGTAATCGACGTGCAACGACGAGTACCATGAGTCACCGTCAAACGCAACAGAGGATGGATGAAGTCATTCGATATTGGATCGCGAAGCCAGTAGTCCAAAGCCCTGTGTGCACTGTATCGCGATATCCAGAGGGTTGGACCAAACTGTTAAAATGAAAATAACAAAGAGTATTACAGCTGGTCCAGATAACACCATTTTTTCGACCGATCTTTCGTTCTACAAGCTAGAAAAGAAATATAATATACAAAAGAAATATAATTGTACCCTTTCTGAGCAAAAATCAAAATTGGTTAATTCAATTATTATTAAATTATTATTTTAAATAAATAATTCTTCGTCAATTACATTTACCTACTCGCGAATAATTTTAGGAAACAAAGTAAAGGGAACAGAGTCCAAAAATTTCTTTCGTTCGCGAAATTTATTGAGAACCTAATCAATTGGTTACCGAATAATAATTATAGCCAATTTTATATATATGTAAGTATTTATGCGACTCCATAGTTGGCGTTGGAAGAGCGATGTCGATACTTAAAATATTATACAGTAAATTATTATTAGTATAATAATGGCGTAGAATAAGGAACTAATAAATCCGACGAAATAATCGGTTAACCAATTTTGAACATAACTCACCCCTCACCCCTCACCTTTCCGAATCTGAACGTAACCCAAAGCTAACCCAAATCCCAGCAGGTGTAAATTTTCGGCGGAAAACAGGTCTGGAAATGAAAAGGAATGGAGTCGGAATAAAAGGAAATCGCGGGCGAAATGTAGGGCGAAAAATGGCGGATCGGGGGTGGAAATTTCGGGGCAGTGCGCCGCTTATTTGCAGCGACATTAGCGCGGTGGCGGCGGCGGGTCGCGAGTCAAAACATTACGTAAGGTTTTTAGAAGAGGAGGAGAAGACTAATAATCTCGAAATAATGTAAGCATAATAAATGGCCGGGCATTAGCGGGGCGCTCGGCAGCCGGCTCATATTTTCGGTGGCGCTGGCTTTGACGTAGCATTACTCCAAAGTGCGTTACATATTACTACCATACACAAACACGCGCACACGTGCACGCACACCGTGTGTCCTCTACGCGAGCACACGCGCGCATTTTTACGCGCGAGCGCGTGTGCCCCGCTGGCTCCTACGATATATCCTTCCCAGCCAGTTGTCCCAACACACCGCCATTCCGTTCCATTCCGTTTCCTGTTTTCTTCGCCAGCGAGCCCGCTTCTTCCATCGTCTCCCGCCATCCAGCTCGCTGTTAACGATCGCGGATCGCGAAACACACTAGCTGTTAATTAAATGACAAATACCGGCCGTTCGGGTATTATTTAAAGCGCGAATAAGCGCGCTCGTCGAGAGCGGATTACGATCGTGAACGCGCGCGGATAAATTACCCGCCCGAACCCGCTCCGCCGAACGCTCCGGGATAACTCGCGATGACCCGCCACGTTATTAAGCACGATCGTTGATCGCGGCGCGACGATCGAGGAAGCCGCGGATTCGATATCGTTCGCGAGAGTATGACACCCTTCGACGAAACTGCCTGAGTAATGGCTATTTCTCCGCGAAAGGTTGCTAATTTATGAGCCGAAGGAAATTACTCGGGACGCGTTGAACATCCAGATATAACCAGGTGTGTCATTCGGTATGCAAAAATGAGTCGGAAACTGGGAATATTTTTCTACTCGAAGGGATTCCTTCTTGAAGGAACGAGATTGAAAATCCATGTAAGAATTTAGCCTTTGCTTTGTCTAAAGTTATTTCACTATATGTTACTAGAATATGTTACTAGGCAGAAATTGCGATAGTGGGGATTACTTTCTAGATACCTTTCTTTTATAATAGAGATGGAGAGATAGAGATTGAACTGTACGTGTTGTTTACTTCTCTTTATTCTAATAGATGATTAATACAATTTCATGGCTCGTATAACGACGTATCCTTACGTCAGAGCATTGGTTCCTGCTTTATCGACGGTGCAAGCACAGGGGATTAGAAGTTAACCTAAAATAAATATTTCTTTCGTATTTTTAAGTCGGATTACAGTAAGAATGATAGAAGGAATGGTAGAAAGCGTACGTTCATAAATAATTGTATTTAATCGTATCAAATATCCATCGACGATCTAATTTTCTCCAAAAAGGAAGCTTCGAGTGATAATATATTGTTCCTCTTTCCAGAAGAAATATATTCGTGCATAAAGATTCGTTACTTAACTAGGGGCACGACTTCGTGAACACGGTGTATACACGTGGCGGTAAAAATGTCGACGGGAGTTCGATGATATCTCCGAAATGAAAGTTTCGACGAGTGGTAAAGGGGAGTGGACGCGAATTCTACAATTTGTTGCCATTTTGTCGACGATCGTTATCTCCTCGCGAGCTGTCTTTCCGCTGTACGCAGCACGAACGTGGCCGAATAAGGAAAGTGAAACGTAGACGGGAACATCGCAGCGACGAGGCTCGGTTTGAATTAAGGATGCGTCGTTACGCTTCCCGAAACATGAGAAATGGCGTAAAAATTGCGGAAGACAGGCCGAATCGGTTAGTATTAATTATCGAAACCCTCTCGAAATACCAGAAGCCAAAATATTCCGCGTGAGTAATGTCGGCTGCCCTCGCGGTTCTGGCTGGGAGCAGTTAATATGTTCCCGCGAATGCTACCACCAGTCTCGTCTCCCAAACCCGGCCAACTTCGAATTTCCTCTTTTTAAAATCAACGACCCAGCACCAGGCGTTCGACTCTTCTCTTTGCCTCGTTCATCGCGTGTATTCCTCCATGTAACCACCTCTTGGACCGAAATCGAAAGCAAACCTTGACAGTTTCAGCGTAATGATCGCGTCGTCTATCGTGGAACACGGATATGAGACCGAAGGATCAGTGCTTAGCTGTAGACAAAGATTAATTTAGAATATAATTGATATTTATATAAACATTCCATTAGAATTGGGAGTTTAGGCGTACCGCGTCACGTACCCTTTTGACACTTTCTAGCGAATTAGTCAGTCTCTCAAGAGAAGCATTAAACGAAACATATAACTTCCTTGAGAAATAAGTCTTCAACAGAGAAGATATATATATATATCGTAGTTATTTTAGAACCCACAATCCCAAAATATTCATATCTTATATCTTAAATTGACTTTTGTGTACAGCTAAATTTATCTTTTCAACAGTGATCCGTCAGTCTAATATCCGTGTTCCATTATAGATGACGAGATCATCTCAATCAGTCTTGCATGTTTTTCACTAGCATTTTAGCATCTCTCATCGATGATCTTCTGTCAGCTGTCATACTCTTATTGTAGCTTTTCTAGCTTGAAGACGCGTACATCGCGTGTTCCCTAAGCAAACCAGCCACAAATCCATGTTCAATTTGTTCCTTATCCATGCGAACTTCTGACACCGACGATACCCTAAAATCAATCCCACAACACGGGTGTAGGATTAAAAATTAGACACGCGTGGAGAACCGAGAGATACGTGTTCTCCTCCGCTGAAAGCGGTCGAACCACGGTGTTCGCCTTGAAATTATTATGCCTGGAGAACCGAAAATACCTGTGGGCTCTGCTTCGCTCGAGAATGACGGGCCCACAGCGTGCGACTGGAAATTCACACGCGTGGAGCAGCGAAAAATACCTATCTGCTTCTCGTCTGTTGACAGTGGTCAAGTTGCGACATGTCATTGACGATTACCACGCGCGAAGAATCGAAAGATTCCTGGTTTCCTTCGACGAGGATGAGTGTAATCGCATGGTTCATAAGTTACCATGTGCGGAGGACAAAGATCCTTGCAGTTCTCTGTCAAAAATTATCAGACTAGAGGAACCAGAGAACCAGAGGAACATTCGTACGCTTTCTATTCATGAAAACTGGTGGAATCACGACATTGGACTAAAAATTGATACTCTTAGACAGCCGAAGCTTCCTATAGACGTCTGTTCAGCAGAAAATGGCGGTACCATAGCGTGCAACTAAAAATTCGCACGCACGGAGAAGCGAAAGCCCACCTGCTTTTGACTCGCGGAAAGTAGAGGAATCGTGATACGCGATTAAAAATTAGCACGCGTGGAGAGTCGAAAAATCCTTGCTCCTCTGCATCGAAATTGGCCGAACCACGACATGCACGCGACTCGTGCTCACGCGAAGGTTCGAAGCCTCGAGACGGAGAGGCCTGCGAGGGAAGAAGAGGAGCACAACGACTAGGCTGAGTGGAAACTCGGCAGAAGCGGCAGCAGCAGAAGAAGAAGAAGACGAAGAAGCGGAGGAGAAGGAGGAGAAGAAGAAGAAGAAGAAGAAGAAGACGGAGGAGAAGAAGAGAAGAAGAGGAAGGGAAGACGCAGTGAACGGGTACAGAGACTATCCGAGGTGCCGGTTGACAGCAACAAATGCCTCGGTGCGGGCAAGACGGGGAGCTCGCGCCCGGGACGCCGGTTGCAGGACCAGCTTGAGATATTACCAGGCAGATGCGGTCGCGCGCTGATCAAAGAAACGCTCCTCACTGAGAGAGATTAAATGGATGCTGGTGCGCGCCGGCAAACCACCACGCTGCGGCTACAAATAATAAGTCGGGTGCGAGAGAGAGAAAAGGGAAGGCCTGTTGAGCTGGGAGCAAGCAAGAGAGAGCGAGAGGAGGTGGGTTTGCGAGGCACAGGCTGTTGGCCGTGGCCCTAACTCGGATTTGATACATTCCCATCTTGAGGAGTATTGCCGGGGCTCCCCTGGATCCGCTCCTAACGCGGTTATACCCGCGCCGGAACCGGGTCAGCCCGATCGCGTTTCCTTGCGAGGAAAATGGACGGCAGGGAAATTTGGAAGGAGTTGCGTTTGGGGTTCGATTGGTCGATAGTCGGGCGAATTACAGGACGTTGGAATCTTGTTTGTTCGCGTAGAATCAAAGGTAATACAGGGGTGTAATGACTGACTATTTTCCAATATCACCATTGGGGAGCTGTGCATGCTTTGCTTTTGACCTGTACACGTGTTACTCTGCACGATACTGAGAACAGAGCGAGGTATAGCATGACTCCTTGCGTTACAAGAACATATGTAGTATCGCGAATTTTCTGCTATGTACAGGTGGGCTCTACGAAGGAGGAAAGCCTAGATCAATTGGAGAAAACTCTAAACGATGTCAAATATGGTCATGTTAAGCGAGGCATCGGAAACGTGTGCATGGTGGGAAAGACGTATAAAGAAGGTTAAAAGTGGACAGTCTTAGTTGTAGACGATTAGTTGTTGCAAATTGAGTTGTTATTGAGTTATAAAGTTGAACGCTGTATTAAGTTGAGAAACGATCTAGATTCTTCTAGAGAGATAATTCGTATGTTTAATCGTCACTCGTACACAGTTGTAATTTATTAATAAATTACCACCACTGTCAATCCCTACGCATACACACAGCTTTCTAGTCCTAGGAAAGATGTCGCGCTTATGCTAGCGAGTAATGATCAATCGATCGATAAAACAGAGCACTTCTAATATCTTAGAGTTTATCGTAGAGTTTCGGGTTTGGAGGATATCGTTGGCAGACTTCAGCTTATGGTAGAGATCCGAATACTGTTTTAGTTAGGGTAGTCATTTGTGTTCGTGTAATTAGGCACAAAATCCCGATTCACCAATAAATCGAAAGAGTTGCTGAGGCCAATCTTCTGAACGAGTCAAAAAAGTGTCTCTAGTTGGACCTCGAGTTTGAAGTCAGCTTGCCAATAGCAAAGCTTGAACTTGCGATTCGAAATAGTAATTTACGCGTAATGAGTCAAATAGAGCGTAATTGAAATCGGGATTTAGGTATAGCTCGGTAGACTGATTTATCTGCACGCAACAAGGCAATCAAAGCACGCTTAAATCTCGAGTTTGAGGGATACAATTGAAATACTCGACCGGACAATAATAAAATGTGAACTTGTAATTCGGAACAGTGATCCATCGACATCCAACGAGGTCCGCGAAACGTGCTTAAATCTCAAGTTAGAAAGATCTAATTACAATACTCCGCCTAACGGTAGCGAAATCGCGACTACTAGCTCAGAGAAATGACCGCTCTGCATGCAATAGGGCAACTAAGATCCGTTTGGACCTCTAATTCGAAGAGTATTAACGAGACGGTCAATTTACCAATAACAACGTTAGAATTTGTAATCCGAAGTTATCAGCATGCAAAACAGGGAACGCATAGATCTTGACGCGTGGATAGATCTCGAGTTTGAAGAATACCTGGAGTGCCTAGAACTGTCAATCTATCGTCTGACGAGATTATGTGGACGTGTGCACAGATTTCGAGTTTAAGGAATACCTAGAGTGTCTAGAACTGTCAATCTGTCGTCTGACGAGATGATCTTCACGTATGCATAGATTTCGAGTTTAAGGAATATCTAGAGTGCCTAGAACTGTCAATCTATTGTTTGAAAAGACGATATGGACGTGGGCACAGATTTCGAATTTATAGAATACCTAGAATGCCAACAACTGTCAATCTAGCAATAGCAATGTTCGAAGTAGCTCGAAGAATTGTTCAAAATGAAACAACGAAGATGTGAAATATATCGTTGATATATTCGACTTGTCCATAACAAAATCTAAACTCACGGGTGAAACACGACCCATCCGCTGCCTACGAGGAGCTCCTTAGACCTCTTAGACCTCTATTCAGAGATCAGCCAGCGATACGGAGGGGGTCAAAACGCGGTTTTAATCAAACTCAGGGAAAATCGACTAGCACCCCCGGCTGTCTCGGCAGGCGTTCGTCTTGAAATTCAATTAATCCGCGCTGCCGATGAGTATCTCGGCAGAATAACGAGAGTGCATCTCGACAAGCGTTATCATCGGCGGATCAGCCCCAGCGTCCCCTTATTTAGAAGATAACGGCGGCTGTTGGCGAAAACTCACTCTCCTCTGGATGGTGTTGTCATTCGTCGCGTTCCTCCTACCCTCTCGAAGGGTCTAGACGCGGAGCAAGCTTAACCAATGAGGGAGACCCACCTTCTGCTCTCTTCTTCTCTCTCCTTCCATCCTCTCCCGTCTCCTTTCACCGTCCCCTCCTACCTCCACTCTCTCACTCTCTCTCTCGCTTTCTCTCCCGCCTTTAACTTCTCGCTCGGGTTCTCGCGATGAGATATGACTGCCACATTATCACCTGATTATGTTATCACTTTGCATCGGCCGTTCCTTTGCCGCGCTGCCTGAAACTACCGTTTATCACGGCCGTGGAGATCCTCCGGGCTGGTGAACGGCCGCTGGAACGGTACGATCCTTGGATCCTCTCCAGCGACTCGGGAGAACGGCCAGAGGAATCGCCGATCCTTCGTGGCCTCTGTCGATTACCGACGTTTCTTTGTTGCGATTACACGAGCTGTGGGAACGGTGGTTTCCTGAGAGCCGGAATGCTTCCAGAGTTCGAGGAATGCTGTCGTGACTCGGATACTCTACTTAGGGAGCTGAGTTATTAGAAAAAATTGCTCCACCGCGGAATCCGTGTTCGTTTAGCTATGGCTGTTCGACGAGGATCGAGGATCAGATCAAGGAGGCATTGGATGATAAAAGGATGGTGAAAGAAAGATTTGCTGTACGACGAGGAAACAGGGATAATTTAATTTATTTTAATTGCTTTTTGATCTGTATACTTCCTATTAGAAACATTTTAACTAGTCAGCTGTGATGACCTCTGCGGAGTGCACACCCGTCGCGAGAATTAAGTGTGACGAGTATAGTCGTCGTGACACAAAATTCTGCCATTTCTCCATGACGGATATAGTCGTCAAACACACTAAACTGGTGAATTTTTCCTCGATATCGACGTATTTAGCACTTTAATTTGCCACGTTGGTCATATATGACTGGCTACGGTGGTCATTGATGACTGGAGCACTTGAATTGCTTACAATTGTAAAAATTGAATGAAAGTTGACAGTTAATCAATTGTCAACCGTTACCAAGACGCTACGATGGTCACCAGTGATCACCAATAAGATAATTTTGCCATTATATGCTTTGAGTAATAAAAATTCAATCAAATCCCGTGGTGTCCTGAGCGAAACACGTAATTTCGGCGTGGCAGTCAGAGAATTAATAGAGAAATTTTTATTGAACGAAGAATCGAGAACCGTGACGTAATATAACCTAGACGACGAAGAAATCTGAACAAAAATTCCGATTTCACTTGGAATATTTAGCCAAATAATCGGGAGTAGTATAACAACATTCGGGAAAACTCTGCGAATGATAAAACGAAGTGTTGAAAATAAGATACGTCTTAACGTACATACAAAAATCAATCTCTTAGAAGAAATATAACGCGTGAAGTGCTTACTTCACCCTGTAGATAAGAATTTGGGGACCAGGAGCCGCAATTGCATACCCTTTTTCATCACTCCAGTTTTGTCTCTCCATACCTACAATTAGAATACAGAAGGTCTACCTTCGTAAGAATGGAACAAAGATAATTATAAAGAAAGATTTAGAAGTTATTTCTTTTTACCCATAATCGGAAAACGAGGAAACGAGGAATTTTTACTTCTCTCGCGAAGTCCATTTTACTTTTCAACGAAGGACGTTGAAAAAGGAATATTCCCCTTTCGGTTCCGAGAGCATTCGCAATGGACCCTATCGAAGCGGACCTCCGAAGCAATTACCAAATACTGTAACGAGCAGCCTAACCCACTCTGCCACCCCGTTGGCCAAGATTAAAAACTCGGCAGGCATCCATCAAACGGCGATCCACGCCTCCCCTATGCGTACTCGATCAGAGGAGCGGAGTACGTCGCCTCCGGGCGCAATTTTCGAAGTTTTCCCCGGTGCACGGAGCTGGGCACGGAAAATCGCGGCGGATTCCTGGCCGGATGGAGATTCGGGGGGAGAAAAAAAGAGATTACGCCGGACAGGCGCGTAGGCAGTAACTGGATCCGGTACGAGGTTGGCCGAGCAGAGTGCGCGCGAGTCGAGGCGGGCATGGCGGATCGCTGCGGGACCATCAGGTCGCCCACAGCTCATCGCCAAGCGATCACATCTCATCGCCGCGTACCATCGCAGACTATTACAAACAGAGCTCTCGTCGCGCCCTATCCCTCCGCTGTAACCGTATCGTCCCTTTCTCTCGCTCGCTGCCTCTCTCTCTTACCTTCGCGTCACCGTGTTCACCTGTCTCGCTTCATCCCTCTTTCTGGC
The DNA here is from genome assembly GCF_001483705.2 of Eufriesea mexicana. NCBI lineage: Eukaryota > Metazoa > Arthropoda > Insecta > Hymenoptera > Apidae > Eufriesea > Eufriesea mexicana. The sequence continues at coordinate 825,681 of NW_016908771.1, read as the reverse complement.
CAGGTCCGCCGCTTTTCAACCCCATCGCGATCCCACCTCCAGTCGTACGTATCACTGCCGCTCTATCAGCATATCCGACCGCTTAGCACCTACTTCCCAGGAGTGCGATACCGCTCGTAACTCATTTGAATTACACATTTCCCTCGGTCCCGCGAAATAATACGTGCGAGGATCCGCGAGCACGCAAATTGCGCCCGGCCCGTGTACCGTGCAGCACGAGCTCGCCATGCTCGTGCTCCCAGCCGCGATCAAGCGATCCTGAATTTCAAGCGGCGATTTCCAGCCAGCTCAGCTACGACACGCTTGGGTCTGATCGGATTGCGAGTGTGCCGGCTTCCTTCCTTCCGCCCGGCGATCATCGTTCGTTACCCGGCCACGATTCTTGCTTTTGTCCACGATGAAATTGCGAGGGGTCGAGAGGGTGGCAGATTGGCAGACGATCGATGGATCGTTGGGACGTCGGGGGCACCAGCGGTGGACCCGGTGACGCGAGGTTCGGTACGCGATTGGTAGCTAGAGACGAGATCGGATAGAGAGTTAGCATAGGTGGCGACGGTGTATTTAGTTCAGGGACTGAGTTGGCTAAGAATCCCGATGACTCACGCCGCGTGTTAGGAGAAGGCGTTCGGGTTTAATGTCTTCTCTGTGCTTTATGCTTCATCAGGATTTGTCACGGTTAACGCGTCATTGTCTTTTTGCCGCGGCCACTTTGCGAAGGATTAATGCGGTGTGTGCGCTCCGATGTCGCAATAGTTTCTCCAGCCTCGCGATTTTTAATCGTGGCACAGGCGAGATCGCTGCTGAATAGGCTTTAGACACAGAAATAACCGTTGTTGGCTGTGACTTTACGTTTTAGGTTATGTTCATGGGTCGATTTTGCGTAGATACAATTTTCCTTCCGCCATCTTGAATTTCTTCGTTTATTTTCTTATCTCCCGTGTTCGTTAAATTTACATATTTATTTATCCGTCTTCCATGTTTGTTCGCTAATTTGTCCCTTAAGTTTGTTTATTTGCGTTTGAGATTGTTTGTTTACATTTGTGACTCGTTTGTTTATTTACCTTCTCGTCTGTTTACATTTTTCATTTATTGGTTTATTTACCTTTTGTGTGTATGTACTTTTTACATCTGTTATTCGTATTCTTAGTTTATTTAATTACTTTCTGCGTACCTTTATTTATTTTTGTAATAAATTTTTTAGTCATTCGTTTATTTACTTCCTGCGTTTGTTTGTATACTTTACTTTGAGTTGTTCACTCTTCGACGTTCGTAAATATTTCCTTGTTCAATCATGGCGTGTTTATTTCCTATTTCGTCTATTTATTTCCTTCGTTAATTTATTTATCATTCAAGTTTCCTCGTCTTCGACACCTGTCCAACCACCTTCAATTTCCGCTTACATATTTCCCAGTCTATTTATTTCTTCCGTTAATTTCTTTCTCACCCAAGTTCGTTCATTTACATCCCCCATATGTATGCTCGTCTTGGACACTTGTTCAGCTAATCTTCGATCGCTTATTTTCTACGCTCTCTATTTATTCGTCTTCGATCTCGTCCACTTACCTTGGTTAATTAATTTCTCGTTCAAGTTCGTTCATTTGCATCCCCGATGCAAATGATTTACTCGCTCATCTTCGACACTTGTCCATCCAGCTGCAACCTTCGTTTCTCCATTTTCCACTCTGTCCATTTACCTCTTTCGTTAATTTATTTATCTCGAGCCCCGTCCACTCGCTTCTCCCGTTAACTTATTTATCTTCAGCCTCGTCTATTTACTTTCTCCATTGATTTATCTGCCAACCAAGTTCGTTCATTTACATTCCCGATCCTCTGTTTACATCTCCGCTCCACTAATTCACACCCGGGTTACGTATCTCCCTCCTCTCAGGTATTCGAAAAACCGTGGAAGATTACTCGTCCAAAGAACGCCGTGTCCCGTTCTCCAGCAAGAAACTTCCAGTTCCATCTCAGGGGCGCTCGGGGGCGCTCGGGGGGCGCCAGGGGGCGCGCGTAAAAAGATTAGAACTCCGTAACTGCTCGGGAAAGTAGCTCTTCCGGTCCCGGGAGTATCGACGGCGTTTCGACAAGGAAATGAACGCGCGAGCCACTGATCGCTCCTCTCTCTCTCTCTCTGTCTCTCTTTTTCTCTCTTCGTCCACGGCTACGGCTCCCTGGCGCCTTGCTTCGCTAATCGAGGCCCATTAAAACACCCTCCGCTGCCGCGTTCCCGAACCGCGAGTTCGCCCGACGAATTTTCTCGCCCTAATCTTACCGGTAATGCCCGAACTTTCTAAACCTCGAAGATCGCAGCGAAGTGGCTCTTAACTCGCGCCGAGTTCCACGACCGGCTGCTCTCAACGCTTCCGAGATTCCTCGGGCTTCTTCCAGCCCCGCGATAATCACGCCGAACGATTTCCTCCGCCGAGCCATTTTTTCCAAATTCCTCCCCACCCGGCCGTGGAATCTGATCGGGAAACATTCTGCGGGAATTTTTAAACAGATCCCAGCTCGCGTAATTGGTCGCGCTCCGTTTCGAGCTCGCGGAGAGGGAACGAGAGCGATGCGATGTGGTAACGGAGTCTGGGAGAAGCGAGGATCGAGAGAGAGAGAGAGAGAGAGAGAGAGAAAGGAAGAGGGGTAGGTCTCTATGGTGTTTTAGAGACTCTGAAAAGTTATAGATGGAGGGCTGAGGATTTTTAATGAAACAGAAGATATCGATAATTTTGGGGATTTTTAATTTTGTATTTTTAATGCTTTAGATAAGACGGTTTTCATTGCAAGTATGGTGGCACAGTACAGGGTAATTTCGATGCAGATATGTTCTATTTCTCCAAAGTTACTAATTAATAGAAAATTTCAAAGATCGGCTATAATTGCATGGGTAGGTCACAGGGCGTGTCACACGTTGGTTGAGTATAGTCACTGTCGGTATCGGAGGAGTTAAATTTTTAAGTGTTCATTACTATATTTCGAAATTTCCATCCGCAATTTTTAGCACATCGCAAATGTCAATCTTTCGGTAATTACAGTTAGCCATGCTGCATAGCAAAAGTCAAACGGTGAGTAACTATAGTCATCCGAATATAGTATCAAAAGGGTTAAATATTTCGAGTGTCAATTACCAATTACATTGCTAAGTTTATTTTTCTTTTTCTTAAATTCCATTTTATCATCTCTTCGATCTACAATTATACAGCGTCACATATAAAATAACTATAGTCATCGTTACTACGGTAGTGCCTAAATTTCCAAATTACTACTGTAACAATAAATTTCTTAACTCCGTTTCATTATCCCGATAAACTCAATTTCAATGTTCGATCCAGAATTATCAGTACACAGAGAACGTCACGCATGGACAAACTATACCCACCATAACTACCCTTTTAGATTAACCCTTTGCACTCGAGAGGCGCCCTTCAGTCGCCATCTGATAAAATTTCAAAGATACTCGTTAACATGTCAAATTTAAGATGATGTAACGGTGTGCGAGGTATCGAAATCAAATAATACTATGTGTTAATTATTACACGAATTCTTATTTACTGCTCCAAAAAATATCGTCAGCTTCATACCAGAAAATGTTTAAACTCCTGCTCTTCTTTAGCCAAAAAATCATCGAGTGCAAAGGGTTAATTCTGCTTAATAGTCCTAGGTCTTTTTCGTGCTTTCTTTACCGGTAGGGTCATCAACACTGTCATCATTCTTTCAAAATAATCGCACAGTTTTCTAAAAGAAATTTATTAATTAATTTGCCGTGGCAAATTTCGGCGAATAATTGAATAAATCACGATATCCTCGTTCCCTAAATTTGTCTCAATTCCATTTCATCGTTTCCACTTTGGAACCGTATCCCAACCTCCCCTTAAACTTCGCACCCTCCCTATTTTTGACACCAGCTCTCAACAATAACCGCAGTTACGCGAGTAAGCGAGTAGCAGCGAGCTTCGTGTTGGCCATTTGCACCCTTGCCGTGCGCGGCAACGAAAGGAACGATAACCACGAGGGTGGGAACGCGTATCAATAACGCGGGAAATCAAGCCGGTCGCGGGTAGCCTGGACACGCGAAACGCTCCACCTATCCGACGACTGGTCATCGAGATCGCGTGATTCTTTCTAATTAATTCCGGGAACGCGGCTTTCGTTAGTCGGGACGGAGGCCGGAAGGTATCGCGATCGGAATCGGCGAAGTTTCGCGGGCCTGGCAGGCGATAGGAAGCCATTGCCGGTGGGAAGAAAGCGAGAGATATGACAGCCATGGCAGGGACTGGCGTGGCCAATGGCTCGGTGCCGGTGAGGCACGAGGAGAGGAGAGGAGAGACGGTTGGCGCAACTAGGACCGATCCTGCCGACGAGCAAGGATTTCCCTAATTATTATAACCCATTAATGCGATGAGCGTTATTATTTTAATGCCCGTATCTGCCGGCAGTCCGGGCTAATTTGCCTCCGTGAAATCGATTGTGCCGCGTGCGTTTGCACGTTCATAAATAATCAGGCCGTGTTTACGGGATGAAAAATCGGTGCCGGCTCGGTAGCGGCGCGCTGTCCGACGTTATAATAAATCCGCTGTTTCGCGGCTCTCTAACGAGCGTTCTCGTCGGACGGCTGTCGATTATATCGATGGTCCCCGGCCGAAAGTCCACGGTTTCCTTCCGCGAAACTCGCCGCGTCGCGCGCCATTAAGCCGCGAGGCCAGCTGGCACCGTTGCGTGCCTTTTCTGCCACAGACTCTTGGCACCACGCTCTGCCTCGAAACCTTGCGAACGCCGGCAAAATACCCGCGTATGCCAGTGTCTCCTACGTTAGACGACTAATTGTAAGCCGGGATAATCGATTCACCTGTCCACGCGTGCAACCGGAGTCGCCTGCGTAATCGCCCTGCGTATCGATCTTTTTCCACGATGCTGCGGTTTCAGAATAAGCTTAAAGTTTAACAGATGAATCGAGGATCAATTTTTCTTTCGTCATCTCTTTCGTGAATGCCATTGTTCGAGAATTAGCTTGATTTAAAGTTTAACGGGTAGATCAAGGATCCAAGTGAGGATCTTTTTAGCGGGGATGACATTGTTTAGGAATTAAGTTAAAGTTTAACCGTTGGGTTGAGCATCCAGGTGGTGGAGATAGCAGGATGTAAAGAAAAACGATGTCTCGAATGATAAAGTGAATTGTTAATAATAAAGAAAAATACAGGCAATGCTAATTTAACAATTATAGTAATTTTTGATATTAACTTGCTATGCTTTGATACGTTTATAACGATTTGATTGAGCTCCCTGCGTCGAAGACTCGTGATCTGTTGATTACCGTTCCGAGAATTCACAACTACAGTAATTTTTATTACTAATTTGATGCGCTTTACGATCGATATTCATGCGTCGAAGACTCGTGATCCATTGATTACCGTTTCGAGAATTACAAAGATAGTAGAAACAATTGGCTGTTTCTTAAGCAGTATATAATTATGTATACGTAATCTATGACCCAAAGTACATACAAACACATACACGCATTCTGCGCAATATATTGCACTTCTTTTTAATAGCTGCATAATTCGCAACATTGAGGTGTTGAAAAGAAAAATATATCGAGATGCATGTATTAAATCGAGAAATAGGAAAATGTCGGATGAGTGTATTTGTATATATAGGTATAATAATCGCGAGTGATATGTAGGAGTGTGCTAGTAAATTATTATTTTAATCTGTGTATTCGATTAATGCGAGAATGACGGCGTAGAAATCTCAAAAATTCAGGATTATTTGCAGTTTATAGTTGTATGATAACTACTTAACACTGAGAAATAAAATAAGAAAAGACACCGATTAACTTAGAATTTTAATTAATTCGTCGACCACCATCTGTTTCCAATTTACGACTAATAAATTTTATTCAATATTTCTAACCATTGTCAGCAATTAAATTTCCCAATTTCCCATGAAACGTTTCATATAACAATTTCAAAACTCGAAACGCATTTTTAATTTCGATTAAATTAAATTCTTTACGCGCGCGTACTGTACGTTCGAATGATAATTTTTCGCGTGCTAGTTCGAAATCCATGATGGCGGCCGGGAGCGAGGCTCGTGACAAAAAAAAAGAAAAACGTCGCGTGGAGAAAAGAGCAACGGTTGGCGTAGTATTTAAGCCGCGAACCAGTTGTCGGATAAGCGTATCGTGTGCCGTGGGTGTGCACGTGCCGCTGATAGTTATCATAATCCGCGTATTCCTTTCGGGGTTATCGTTAACCACCCACCGATACATGAACCGTGGGCGATCGAGTGTCCTTTACCGGCCACGGGACACGGTGCGCACCGTTGACAGGAGTTTCGCGGTCCGGCCGACAGATGGCTGTCGTTTAAGCGTCGTTTCAACCCCCTAAGCCCGGCCCGTAAGCCCGGCCTGTTGTTGGTCTATCCCGCGGGTGAGTTCGGGCTAGACGGTGGATGAATTACCGACCCGACGAGTCAAAAAACGGCAGGATCACGGCACTATGCTCGCTCGTCTAAATAAACGGCCACGACTTCCAAATAAGCGAGCCACGAGGAGCAACGTGGACTCGGGTGGGAGTGACGACGCGTTTATATTTGTCCGTCGCCGCTTCGATTCTTCTTCATCTTTAAATAACACGTTCCCCTCGGGCAGATCGATCGCGTGTGACCGAAGATTACCGGGATCGTTCGACGCGCAACCGGTCGAAAGCGATAGAGGCACGGATCCGGCGTTATCCGTGGGAAATCGACGAGTATATCCGCTCGTTATCGATGGCTAGACGGTCTTCCGGTCGCAGCGTTCGGATTTATAATCAGCTCACTCCCTCCGACCTAACCTCGCAATTTCTGGCGCAGGATTAACCAGCATTCCATCTGGACTCCCGGACATTCGCGCCTCTCGTTCTTCCCCTATCGTTACTCCATATTCGTACCGTATTTGAGATAGATCATGTTCGGCTTGGGCGGATCCGCAATGACGCGTCGGCGGAAAAATGAGAAACCGGTATCCCCCGGACGGGGAAACGGGGAATCGGCTGAAATCCTTACCGTTATCTATCAAAAAGCTACGACTCGCATACCGAGGATACCGGAGGCTAGATCGGCGATAGAGACGGGTTGTCGTGGGAGGAAGAAGCGGGGAGGTGGAAACGTCGGCGGGTTTCTTTGAAGATGTTCCCGAAAGCCGGAGACCGACGCCCCTCCAGCAGAGCGGGAGACGGTAGACCGAGCGTGATTGCCGTAATTTCGCCTCATTACAATTACGCTAATATCCAGCCATCAATTAGCCAAGGCTAAAGAGGCTCGCATTAAATAGCTAATGCATCGGCGTCGTCGCTCTCCGCCACGGCTCGGGATCAGACGCTCGCTCTCGCTATCCAGCTCGTCTGCCCGCGCGCTTGCCCGTGCCCGGGTACGGATGATAGAAATGATGATGACCGCCGTGAACTAGGTTTCCACGGTCAGCCTTAATGGCTAAATTACACGTTACGATTGTATCGCGACTCGCCGCGCCGTTTCGTCCACTTAATACCGACGGTCGGGGGAGTTTCGTGCTTTGATAATTGCCAGCCATGAATCAACGCGGTGCCCGGAGACGGTAGCCAATAGGAAAATCGTTCGCTATAAGATTGGTAATGAGCGTCTCGAGGGTCGTGAACCTGTTTCTTTCATACGGTGAAAGTGAAACCTTCGCGAGCATCCGGCTGACGCGCGGGGCGCGCAGTTAACCTCTACCGGCGCTCAGGGGAACTAACGAGGGGGCCGATCAGCCGCATCGGGTCGCGAAAATTCCCTAGGACCTCTAACCTCTAGTGCGCGCGTGTCCGCGAGGCTTCCGTGGACGTGTGGTTTACCGCGGGGCAGAGTCGATCGGATTAACGAGTAGCAATGGTAAATAAGAGGAATTCCAGGCTGCGCCAGCCATTAATTCTCGGTACGTATGAATGACGGGTATAGTGTATCGCCCACGGTCGAGATTCCTTTTTACCAGTATGGATAGATAAACGCGAAAGAGGGGTCAATGGTTCGCGACACGTGCTGGACTCTAGGCTCGCTCTTCTCTCGGTTATGTACGTCGATGATCTTGTTGTATAACGATTAACTTTGGGTTTTCTTGTTTAGATCCGAGTGGTGTACCTTTGGCTTTGTTTCGTTGTTAACATGGAGCCTCGATGTCTTTGGTGGAGGGAACACGAGAATTTCCGGATTCGTGAGTACTGGTATAAATTACGTAGCTACGTGCATGGGTGTTTAAATAGGTATGCATGTTCTTATGTGTAATTTGCACGTGTGGGTATTTTATTTAGCAGGTGAAGTTTCGTGCGTGGTTTTAGTTTAGTCGAAAAGCTAGGGTACGAATATTTCTAAGGAATTGTAAACGATGTGGAGTACAGGATGACAAAATTCCTTCGACTTAATTAATAATTTGAACCTACTGATAATATATGAATAAAAATAAAGATACTTCTAAATAATTATAGCAATGGAAGGTTGAAGAATTTACTTTTCTCGTATGACGTATTAGAAAGGTATCGAATTAAACTAAAATTAGATTTATTTGCATTTCAATAGAATGAAATCGTTTTTGACAGAATAATGTCAAGCTTAAATAGTAACGTAAAGTTTGTAGCCCTATCCTAAATATGTTTTTAATTTGTAATATATTTAAATCGCAAAGCGAGACATAAGTGACTTAGATCACTATCTCATAATCACTGCCATAATTGCGAAGCTCGACGAACTTTCCCGACGTGTCTTAAACTCGCGAGATAATCCAGACACTCAGGCACACCTTTTCCAATCAACCAAGTACGCCGAATGCATAAGAGCACGAATCAAAATCCCACTGTCATGACACGAAGTCATCGACGAAGTTTTCCACCTGTTCCCCGCCTCTCTGTCGATCCTTGGATCACTCGGATCGACGTCTTGGCGAATAATTTGGCGCAAAGGGGGTCTTGGTGAACACTCCGCGTTGCTAATAAATGTTATTTCCTCGCGTCCCGTCATCGGCTCGTATTTCGATGATTTATCGTCGCTTGTGTGCGATGCAATACCCTCCACAGGGGTCGTAAGTGCGCGTTTAAACGATAAATCTCGGAAGTCACGGCAGGAGAAGCTTTTCAGGTCGCGACACACGCGGGCTTGCCCGGTTTCTGCCTATCAATACCTCTGAAAGAGTTTAAATACGTGCCGCGGAGGAACCTCTTGAATATTTTAGTCTCCCGAATCTGCCCTTATTCTATGGCCATTTATCAAGCCGCCATATCGAGGCTTCCCGGCTGCAGGCGATATTATACAAAAATTATGTTAATTCTGCATACTTGTTACGGGATACGTGTAAAGGGAACCTGGATTAAACGAATTTCGATTAATTTCTCCCGTTTGATGAAAATAAATTTTTGTATATGTATATACAGGGTGTCCCATTTGAAATTTCCCATTTGATTATTTCCTGGAATATAGTTTGTTTCAAAAAATGGATCGGAGGGAACTCACCGTGTTTCAAGGGATGTTTGGATACTATAGTTCGTTTCAAAAAATATCTCGAAGGGAACTCACCGTGTTTCAAGAAGTGTTAGGATACTATAGTTCGTTTCAAAGGGAAATCACCGTGTATCAAGGAATGTTTGGATATCTTATGCTGGTGTTAAATTTTTCTTAAATGGAACTTTCAAGGTGATCTCGGTTTTTTAAAATAAAACTGTCCTTTTTTTTTTATAAAGTGAAGTCATTGATCTATAATATTTCGATCGTTTAAGGTCATTCAATACAATTTTGTTTATCGGAAAATGATATCGATACAACGATTCGAAACAATTTTTGTTTTATAATTTTGTTTCTGTTCTGGGTCGTGTCAGTATGACAGAAAATTCGATTATCAAAGTCCCGATTTATCCGAACTGTTTGTCTTCCGGTTAAGCCGGTAAATCGAAGTTCTACTGTACCTATGGAACATTCCGAATCCGTAGTAGAGTAAATTAAATAGAAATTATATAGAGTAAATTAAATTATCCGACAATTACAGATCCAAAGCGCAAAATCACAAGCTCGTTCGAGTTAACCGAGGTTCCCCTGAACCTACATTCCAAACCTAAATCCCAAGCCTAAATTAATCCAGATTAAACCGAATAATCGTCCAATGATCATATTTATCCCCTGTTAATCGAATAAGTTTCATAGATTCGATTTACATAGCCGACGACGATAGATCCTTGGATCGAACGGTACGGCTCGAACCAACGAATGCACCGTTCAAAATGGGTGTTACGGTTTGATCGATCTCGATTAGTCTCGCGTTTGCCAGACGCGGATATTGCTTTCCGCCGTTCGCGAATAGCGGTGTCTTTCAATTACAGTTTTCTGCCATTTCCGTGGGACGCGCGGGTCGATAATAACGCGATAAATCTGACCGGGCTATCCACGGTCAGTTATACCGGTCAACTTATTCTTTCGGCTGTTCGTAAACAACGTGACAAATACCTCGCCGGCCCATTAATCAACTCGTCGTAAATTCGCCCGCCACTTCGACCGCTTTAATTGCAACTAAAACGCCAACTCCTAGCTTCGTTCGCGCGCGCATCGATCTCGGATTACTCGCAGCGCTGCAGCGTCGGGACGCGCGTCAAACTTCCGCCGAAATTCGCGCGACCATCGCGTCGTCCACCGGGGACGCTGTAAAATTCCCAACAATCTTCGCTTCGTATTACACTCGCCTTCATTTTGTATTTGCTTTATAATATTTTTTATTCGAATTTTTAATTGTTTTATCTATTTCTTTATTTATTTTTGGCGTCGGTAATTTTGGCGAGAGTGTTCGGGGTATTCAAGATTTGAAATTGGAACATAGTGTCTGTCGAGTGGAGGATGTATAAGGGAATCACGCGTTGAAATTTTGATGTCTGAAGGCATTCGGCTCTTTTGATCCGAGAATCTATGTGATTTATGCGGGGAATGGAAAATTTGAAAATAGGGTATACGTGATTAGGTACTCGTGGGACTTACGTCGAAAATTTACGGTAGCTAAAATATTGTATAGCATAGTATAGCATTGCATAGTATAGCACAGTATAGCATAATATAGCATACTATAGCACAGTATAGAATAGTATAGCATAGTGGCACCTCGTTTTCAAAAATTTTCAAAGAAATCATAATTAAGTGCTTAAATCTTTCCATATTTACACTGCTACCTAAGAATTTTTGAATTCCTTTGGTAAGAAATTTATTTTTCCTATACCGTCCAAATTTATTTTCCAAGTTTCCAAGCTAAGAAACAAAATTCTATTTTATAATCTCTAATCTAAACACACTCCACAGTCCCGAAATCCATTAAATCCCGAATAAAACACTTTCCTCCCTCCAAAGTGCCATTTTATTTTCTAATCGGGGCCAAAATGGCGCAGCGAACGACTAAGGAGAATCCGGTTGACGTGTTCCAGGATCACGCGTCGCGTTATAGTTACACTTAGAGGGACGAAAGTAAAAGTAACCGTGTTCTCGTGTTGCAGACGACGAAGAAGAAGAAGACCTTTCACAGGGGAGCAAGATTTTTTCCGCAGAAGTCGACCGGGACAATGTTACGATCACGGATTGGAAGTTACGAGGGAAGGCTGAAGAAAGTCGAAGGCTTACACGGGGCTTCGCGCGAAATCAAGATCTTGGTTTTAAGGTGGGGACACCGGGGTAATGGCGTGTGCATTATTCTGATAAATCGCCTTGGCTGGCGTCAAACCTGACTCTGGCCTGACGGGAACCTTGGTCAATCGTATCTACTTCTACGCAAGACGTTCGCCTTCGATCCTCCATGCTGTGTACTCTCTCTTTCTCTTTCTCTCTCTCTTTGGAACATCCGTCGAAGATATGACCAGAAATTTCGCAACCAACAACCGTTGTTTATTAAACAGTGGGAAATTGAATAATCGGGAATGAGGAGCTCGGTAGGACCTCGATTAACCGGTTTAATCGCGAAACAAATCGGATAAATCGAGGGTTACGCAGGAATAATTAGATATTTTATTTTATATATTATATTATGTAGTATTATACAGTGAATTCTCTATTTTGCAATATTAATTTATGAGGGTTCCATCGTATCCATTTTTAATATTGCGAAAGTAGAGGGAGATCAAACAAGGAGTAAAATTTTGTAAAAAATGTAGAAAATTTAAACAATGGATTATAAAATATAATAGTAATTTAATAGAGGGGTTAAGTTGATCAATGAGTAGGATAGAATTTTTAAAATAGATAGCGTTATTTTGTGTTTCTGCTTTAGGTAAAAATTTGTTTCAAGTGCAGAAAATTTAAATAGTGGAACGTGAAATATAATTGTATTTAATTATTTAATAGAGAGGTTAGGTTGACCAATGAGTAGGATCAAATTTTGCAGTAGATGGCGCTCTCTTATATTTCTGCTTTAGATAAAAGTTTATTTCAAGCGAAGAAAATATAAATATTGGAATCTAAAATATAATAGTAATTTAATAGAGAAGTTAGGTGAACCAACGAATTGGATAGAATTTTTAAAATAGATAGCGTTATTTTGTGTTTCTGCTTTAGGTAAAAATTTATTTCAAATGTAGAAAATTTAAATAGTGGAATATTAAATATAATAATAATTTAATAGGGCTGATAGGTTGACTGATAAGTAGTATCAAATTTTTGCAGTTTGTTTTCTGCTTTAAGATAACTTACGAATTCGATAACTCGACTTTCTTTTATTATAAAAGTAAAATGAGTAATATTTTATATTAAAAATATCGATATTTTTACCACCCTACTTAATGTAACAAATATCCCATTTCGATCTCATTCCCATTACTCCATTATTCTATCCCACAAAAATATTCCATCAATTCTCTGCAAAAGTCTCAAAACGCCGATTAATTTCTAGAAACATGCTCTTCCTGACAAAATTAAAAAATAAATTAACCATCCGCGTTCCCTACATATTCTTCGTCTTATTCGTTGTCGCGAGCACGCAACAGAATCTTAAAATTAGGTTTGGATTAGCTCTGGGTCAGGTTAGGTTACAATAAAATTTCCAAAACAACTCCGTTTTGACTCCGCTACTATTCCTACTCTTAACCACTTGCGCTGGCAACGAATTTACAGATGCGCGTGCCAAAACGCAACACTGTCACACGAGGTGTCATTTGACACTAGGGAGACTTACGCGAAGAATCTTGCACAGAAATGAACGCTAATATTATTTATTAATAATCTAGTAGAGGAATATGTAATACCGCGAGACATTCCATGCATTTCTACGTAGTTTCACAGCGTCTTTTGTGTTTTGCACGCATTCTACATCAGGGGTGTCCAACCTTTTAGCGTCCCTGGGCCACGATGCAAAGAGACAAGTTATTTCGGATCACGCAAAATACACCTAACGCTAATGATAGCTGATGAGCAAAGAGAAACGTAGAATTTATAGTTAACATATTCAGGTAATTTAAATTTCATTAATTTATGACCCCTTTAATTATAAAGATCGCGACGGGGAATTAGTTTGAGACATTGTTTTATACATTTTATGGTTGGTCACCCATGCTTTACATCTCTGTGGACTTTTTCTTGCTTTTGCGAGCGGAATATTCCGTGAAAAATGACTTCATTGCCTCGCTTGTAACCGGGGTGGTACGTTACCAGACATACTCCCACGTTTTTGATAATCAGGAATGCTCTATAAAATTCGCCCTGCCACGTTTTGCTGTGTTATGAAATAAAAAATAGCATTTTCAAATTCTCCTGCTCCCTTACACGTCTCAGACGAGTGGTGGTTCAAGCTGTTCCAAATAAATACCTGTACTTTATTTTTTAATTCCAAACATAAAATATTTCTTTATTTCCAAATGTGGTAAATAATGGACAAATGGAACATTGTAACGAAATATTATCCAAAACGATTGAATATTTATGAAATAGCCTATTCTTTACTCTCTGCTATAGTACATGACAAATAATATAGCACAGCCTATAGTGTTCAATGTTTCTTGAAATTAATGCTATGTTTGCAATTAATTCTATGTAAGTTCATATGTAACATATGCATATATAGCATTAATTTATATATAGCATTAATTGCTATAGCATATATAGCATTAATTTTAAGAAACATTGAAAACTACAGTTTGTGCTATAATTTGTCATGCACTATAATAGAGATTATTAGGGATTATTAGGGACACACTATGTTACATATGTACTAACATAAGTGTGTCCCTAATAATACAGAAGAATATTAAATACAGTTTCCATTTCCTTCTACAAATTTTTTCTTTTTTCTTTAAAAAGAAAAATGGCCGTGACAAAATGATAACACGGGTAACAAAAATCAGATATTTTGTTTTTGCAAAATGGAAAGTGGAAAAGTATCTTATATATATTTAACCGATGAATCCGAATGTGTAAGCAAAAATTGCTTACCATCCCAGATTTACGAAATAAATAAATAAAAATTAAGGATTCTCGCTATTTCAACAAAAATATTCTAAAGACAATAATTTTTTCCAAAATCTTTATCAATTACTTTGCATACTACTAACCTTCCCCTGCAAAAACGATATTTTTTTGGCGAGGCATAAAACACTGAAAATTCTAAAGCGTGCTATCATTCTGCCACTTACTGTATTTTTTCGCAAAATAAAATATAAGTCTCAAAACGTAAAATCCAATATCCACCGAGGAAAATAATATTTCTTTCTCCTAGCTCTGTTCCCAAAACCAAAAACCAAATGGAACCGCGTGCCTGACCAAGGAGGCCAAGATCGAGTCGAAAGAGAGCCCGGCTGAGAACACGCGCGCACCCCCATTAATCCAGGATGCAACGACGGAGCCGATCAGGCCGCCTCGAATTTCCGTGGACACTGATTAAGCAAGGCGAGCGTCGGCTTAATATCCAGATGCCCGATAAAGACCTTACGCCGGAGTTCCGGCGATCGCGGACCGAGATAGATGCGGCGTCCGGCGGACGCGCGTCTGCCGTGGCAAAATATTCGAAACGAATGACTCGCGTCGTCGTGGACACGGCTACCGTGCATTTGTCCGCTCGTTCCATCGTCTGGATCGTATTAATCCGTCGCTAATGAGCACCGTCCGATCGGGCAGCGCAGCCCGCGCGGGTATCATCCTCGACGGCAGCAACCGGGGCGGGGACCCAACCAGGCTCATTACGGGCCACGCCGCGTGTGCTTCGTGACCGGCTCAATATTTAACGCGTCTCGAGGCGTTCCATCACCTTTCGATATCTCGACACCTGGCCGAGAGGATTAGGGGACTAGTGGCCTCGCTCCCTCCAATCGATGGCCGTTGATTACCCACTCGCTTACACCACGCTCGTGTCGCTTCTCGACCTACGCGAGTCCAAACCATCCACGTGGATGACGACGCGTCTCTCGGAGAATGATAACGATATACAACGACGAGGTTGAGAATACTGGAATCGAAGTGGTGCCAGATAGAAGTTAGACAAATATGGAAAACCAACGGAGAGGGTTAGGATGAATCATGGCCGAGGATGAATCGCGAGCGGCGATATCTGGTAATGCTGCTCATTGAGAAATTGTCGGCGACCGGTGAGCGTTAATTAACCGAAAAGTCACAATTACGGTTGCAGCGTGCGCCTGGACCCGATAAAAATCCGAATTCCCGAGATTATCTGGGGAATCTGTGAACGCAGGCAGCCTATAAGCTCGCGGTTAACAGGCGTATTGATCTGAACGGTTGGGTCCACTGGCCGGCCTGATAATTAGTCAATCAGTCAGCGGCGTACGTTGTTTTATCGAAATACGGTCTCGAGCCGAGGGCCAGCTCTTAACAAGCGGCACACGGTTCATTCATGCCGGCTAATTCCCACCCTGTTCCTTTTCGCGTTGCCTCGTCCAGCCACTTTTACGCGCACTGCGCCATTAATCGTTCGATTAAGCCGGCCGATAACGCCCTCTGCGGGCGAACGCTTCGCAGGCGTACCACCAGCCGGCGCCATAACTCCCTAGCCAGGCGAGTTGGTTACGAGGCAACGGACCGCGGTCCCGTCGTTGCTCGGAGAACCTGCGACCGCCTACCTGGATCATCGGTGCCGATTTTTCATCGGCCGTCGCCTTATTCGCCGCGCATGCGGCCACTTCGGCCGCGGTGAAACATAGGGACATTTCGACGGACACGAAAATACACTCTTATCGATTCCGCGAACCCGAACGATTCCTTGCTTACCCCGAACCACGTCGATAATTAATTACGAGGCCGGATTGAGATTGCGCGGACGGCCAAGTAGTTCTTAACGAGGCAATAGCCGCGGGAATACTCGTATCCTGCGTCATCCAGTTTCGACGATTCCTCCTCGATCCTCCAAGTGGATCGCGAGATGCACTCTGGGCAGCGCGACCGTTTCGCTTCGATAATGATCGGAAACGATGGACCACGTTTCTTTTAGAAAGACCACTTGACTTTCGACTTTCGTTCCTTTCAATTACTGTAATTTTAGCACAAAATTACTGAACCAGGCTCGGAAGAACACCCCATACTCGCTATATAGTGGTGTTTCGAAGGATTCCGTGGAACCACAGACATGTCATAAGACATCTTCTTGATCACGGATCTTTTACAACGCTTCACTAACTAAGCTCCGTTATATACAGTGTTGAATATAAAGTTAACTAAATTTGACAGTCCAGGGATTAAAAAATTTGACTGTAAGTGGATGAGAAAAGAGGGCTTGGTTAAACTGAACCTAACTCTCGATTTGACTTTAGTCCGGAGTTTTGAGATTCCGATTATCACTGGCTACGTGCTCGTCACTCGTGCCATCTTATCGCATACTCTCACATACTTTTACAATAATCAATATTAAAAAGTTCGTGAAATGTAGCTTGTCATCGCGAGACCCTTCGTTTCAATTTCCAATTTTCCTAGAAAATTTCGCGGGACCAATAAAGGTTGAAGATTCCCAGGGTTAAGGGTGGTTAGTGGCTAAAGATCTTGGGTTAGGCGAACTTTCTAGCGGCTTGGCCCGGCTCGATCGCGGTTAATCGCTCGATTCGGCTTGAAAGGCGGACGCACACAGACTGCAGGTTGAAAATAGTTTCTCGGGAACGGAAGCAACAAATAATCGGCCGAGGTGCGGACGCAAACCGCGCGTAACGCGGTTCCCGGTCGCGCGAAAGCGGGGAAAGAAAGGAGAGGACGACAGAAGTGGATGGAAAGGAGCGTTGGGTGGCACAGGGTGCTATAGAGAGAGAGCCGGCGGGCGGAAAAATAGAGAAGCGTGTTAGAATGGACGCGCCCCATATAATCTCTGCGATGCTTCTCGAGTCTTCTTCTCTTCGCCTCGGAGATCATCCCTGAACTGACTCGAAGAGTCATCGTCTGCGAGTTGCACGCTCGTGTCATTGTGCCACACTCGCTACTTCGTTGGTGGAGCCATTGTCGCGGAGCTGTCGAGAAATCGGCGGAATTGTTCAAAGATTTCGATCAAATATATGTCAAATCGAAAATGGACAACCTAAAATGGTTCCTTTTGCGATCCTTGAATGTCCAAGATAGGTGCATAATAATTCTGATTTAATTAGCCTAGATGGAGATGTTTAAAATTTGTTTGAGCCACGTAAGAAAATTTTGGAAAAATTTGGATTGAAGGGTTGTTTAATTAATTCCAAATGAGAGCAGAAGTAAATGAAAATTATTACAAAGGTACTACAAAATATTATTTAGAGGAATATAATAGTTGACTGTTAGAAATTCTTAAAATGGTCCCTTCGGTGTCGAATAATTATTTAAGTGACCTACAAAAAATAATTTGAGACAGAATCGAAGATAGAATAAAACTCTATATAGTAGCTAATTATTAACCCTTTGCACTCGACGATTTTTTGGTTAGAAAAGAATAGAAATTCAAAGATTTTCTACTAAAAAAATTGACGATATCGATGAACACTGTTACATTACAATAAGTTTGATATATTAATTAATATCGATCTTCAAAATTTTATGAAATGGTGACTGAAGCTCATTTCTCGAGTGCAAAGGGCTAAAAATCTTTAAAATTACTTCTTTTATGATCGATAATTGTTCAGGTGTTGTATAAAAAGTAATCTTCCAGTTTAAATCAATTTAAATGGGAACGTCAAAATTTTTCTAGATCTCGCGAATTAATTTTGAAGAAATCAATCGGATTATAATATAGATAATATAGATAATATACATAATATAGAATAAGATTAAACTTTCTGTACATAGGAAATATTTAAAAAGTACTAAAAAGTTACCGAAAGGTATTAATCAAATTCATACATAATGGCCATTAGAAGTGCTTAAAATTGCTACTTCGATGTTCGATAATTACCCAAGCGTAGTAAAAAATGAATCTTATAAACGAAATTGATTTAAACGAGGATGTTGAAACATTTGTAGGCTCGTTACGTTGATATTAAAGAGGTATAAATTACAGGGTTGTTTGGCTAATGCAAGGCGTGGCCGAAGGTAGATCGAAACGCGGTAGATTTGAATGATGACGCCAATGGGTGGTTTATACTATACACTCGTACACGTTATATATACGTAGTACTGAATTTGCAGTCCAAAGCAAACCGTATGTCGGACATCGGCACGATTTATCGCGTTGACACGTGTCTCTTACCAAGACGCGTTTCGCCCCCGTGCACGGCCTCTCTTTTAACCGCGATTAAAATACATTTTCGAGGATAGAACGACCGAATTTCCGCGGACCATGTTCCCTAAGCGTGGACCGGTTAACTCTTTCGTCGTAATTTATAACCGCCTACTATCCGGCCACGCCGAGGACTTTATTAAACGCTAGAACACTCTTATCTCGACGAAGACAACTCAAGCCCCGGTTTCGAGAAACGAATACGGAGAAACGAGAGGTAACTTTGGTGCGAGAATATCGTGTTAACGTCTGCTTCGAGTATTAAACATCTCTCCTTCTTTTGACAACAAAATTCCCTCTTTGCATCCCTTTAATTGACACTCTTCTGTTCCAGGTCTCGCCATTTTGCTGGGGACGAGTCGAGCTTCATTTGGGGTTTGAAAAAATAAATTTGGCAAGATAAATTAAAGGTAACTTTGATTAAGAATAGACCTGTTTCTAGTATTATAAATATCCATCCTGTAAAATTTGTAGATTTTTAATCGATTGCAAATAGCTTGGCTAGGTTTCCACGTTTTGTCGAAGACATGTCAATCCTCGTTTCGGATTTGAAGAGATAAAATGGGCAATGTAAAAATAATTTTAATGCATATATCAGAGCCTGTTTTAGGTATCAGAAATCTCGAGCCTCTGGGATCCAGTGTTTGCTATACATGAGATACAGGAACCCATTTAATCGACTGCACATTCTTCAGCCAGGCTTCTCCCCTTTATTGAGCACCAATCAAAGCTGGTTTCATATTTGAAGAGGTAAGTTGAGGAACGTTAAGGTAACTTTGGTGTAAGAATATGGCGCTAATACTTGTTCCTAGTATTCATCTCAGGCTTCTAATATCTGATGCTCCCATTTCACCAAAATTTAAAGTCTTTTAGTCGACTATATTTTCCTTGATCGGGTTCTTTCCCTTTGTCGAAGACAGGTCAAACTTCGTACCATTTTTAGAGAAATAAATTAAAGGAAATTAAATAGTTGGCATAATATTAAAAATTGTACCCCTCTAAGATTAAATTTTCCTTTTTCATCAAAATTTTGGTATCTTTTGAAATTATTTACAGGGGTCTCTAGTCAAAATTTTTCTCTTTCTCCGAAGACAAGTCGAACCTAGTTTCATTTTCAAAGAAATCCAGAGGAACGAGTAAATGGTTGATATCTGCTCGTAGTATTAAAAATTCTACCCCTCTAAGATCAAATATTCCTTTCCCACCAAAATTCGCGCACCCTTTAAATTATTTACAGAGGTTTATTGACCAAATTTTCCTCTTTTACTGTACACAGATCAAACCTAGTCCCACGTTTAAATAACTAAATTCAAAAAATAAATAGATCGCAAAACATTAATTTCCAATATCAAAAATCATAATATTAAAAATATTCCTCTTCCACCAAAATTCGTTTAACCTCTTAAATTATTTACAGGGGTTTCGTGACAAAATTTTTCTCCTCTGTCGAAAGCAAGTCGAACCCAGTTTCATTTTCAAAAAAATAAATTCAATTCGAATAAATAGATGGTTGATATCTGCTTGCAGTATTAAAAATGCCACCCCTGTGAGAGCGAATGTTCCCATTCCAGCGAAATCCACGCACCCCTTTAATCGACTGCACGTTCCCCGGTCCGATTTTTCCCCTTGGCTAAATCGTGGAAGGAGGATGGTAAAAGAGAAGAAAGGGAAGAAGGGGGCAAAGAGCGCAAGCTGGGAACAGGATGGCGCGAAGACGAGGATCGGAGAGGAGAGGCTTGTGCAGGCACGTTGGCCGACCGGACGGATATGATTTATATTTCTTTCCGATCGTTCGCATTAAAAATGGTAAATGCTCTTAATGACGGCATTAATAATTGTATTCAACGAACCGCCGGTATTGACCTGAAGACACCCGTGCGAGGCACGCCCGTAGAATACCCTTGTAACGATCTGGTCCGGCATTCATCTGGGCGGAGAGAGATCGTTTGTGAATGAGCGAACATTCAATGGGCACACTTTTGATCCCGGCATTATTAATTATCCGCAAGTAGCTGCTAACGCCTTGCTCTCTTTTTCTAGCCGAGCGCGGACTTTACAGCGTAGAGAACCCCCGTGTCTTTGACCCGTGACTCAACCCGGAGGAGTCGTTTCGTGATCGGTTGCCGAATGCCGTGGATTCCAACTGCGATCTTATTGAAAATCATTCGCACTTTCATAATGCCGCGATATTTTACGCTCCGTCGCGGTTTCACTCGAGTATCGCGATGGACAACTCTCGAATACGCTAGCGCTGCTCGGCAAGATGACTCGCGAGTTATTTTATCTCCCTATCTTCGTACGTATACTGGCTTCCGAAGTATCTTGATACCGAGACATGTCTGTTTTACTTTTTATAATCGTATTATAAGTATCCGATGCAAGGAAGCATACGAATTTTCAAGGACACTTCCTGTATCCTGACTACCAGTCACTAGGCACTTTAGAGAATATACATACGTGTACAGAGGAAAATCGTAATATGAAATTTAATTAGCATTTAAATCGGATCAGTTTGTTTATCTGTTGACTAAATAAGAGAACATCGACGCCATTATTATTAGTTTTGCAGATAGGTTTTGTCTTTCCACTTGAGCGTCAGCCTATATCCCACTATAAGGCACGATTTCCTGAAATTTATACTGGCCTGTGTACTTTACTACTCAAATCCAATATTATTCATCTACCCAACTGTCCAGAACTTAAAGGCAAAGTAACACGAGGAAGTTAATACTGGTGTCACTATGAGTGGAACACGTAACTGTACTATAGATACTCTGAACGACGCATAGTACACTATACCAAGGGAATAAAAGGTCCCAAAAATCTTGATCACTGTCGGTCTGAAGCACCCAACTTCCCAAGGCACAATCTCTGTACAATCGCGAGCCAAGGAACAAAATGGCGATGAAAATTCGCGTGTGATCGCACTGTCAACCGGATATGAGCGTCCCAAATGGTCATCCACCTGTGCACAATCCTAAGATCGCAGGGAAGATTCAAAGCATCACGGTACGCGCTATTCGTTCATCCATCTATCCAACTACCCCAAATCTAAAAGCAAAGCACTACGAGGAAATTAATACTGGTGTCACTATGATTGGACTCGTAACTATACTAGGGATACTTTAAACGACGCAAAGTACACTATACCAGGGAATAAAAGGTCCGAAAATAAAAGGTCCCAACTTCTCGAGGCACAATCTCCGTAGAATGGCGAGTCGAGGAACAAAATGGCGATAAAAATTCGCGCGTGATCGCACTGTCAACCGGATATGAGCGTCCCAAATGGTCATCCACCTGTCCACAATCAAAGATCGCAGGGAAGATTCAATGCATCGCAGTATGTGCTATTCATTCATCCATCTAACTAACCCAAATCTAAAAGCAAAGCACTACGAGGAAATTAATACTGGTGTCACTATGATTGGACTCGTAACTATACTAGGGATACTTTAAACGACGCAAAGAACACTGTACCAGGGAATAAAAGGTCCCAACTTGTCAAGGCACAATCTCCGTAGAATAGCGAGTCGAGGAAGAAAATTCGCGTGTGATCGTTCGGCCAGCCGGATATGGGCGTCCCGAATGGCCATCCGTCTGCGTGCAGGCAGAGGTCGCCGCGGGCTATCGGAAATCGCTGGAATCGCGACCCTTATCGCCTTATTAGAGAGGGCACCTTCCGTGGCGTCCTCGGCCGGACGCGGCGGCGCGTTTATCGGCCGCCTGTATCGGCGTACTCACGCTCCCTTTCATGGTCTTTAAACCGGCGCACTTAGCATGGCCCGTCATTACTTAACGGTGAGTAATAAAGTTGTACCACCAATTAGTGGACGCCGTGGAAGCACGCGCATCAGCGACGCGGAGCCGGTAGCCGGGCTTGCGTATCGCGGCCGCGCTATCGCCGCGATATCTCGTTTCGGTCGTCCAGGATAAAATCGGTAATCCGAGAATAATCGTTATTATCCCGACGCACGGAGAACGCTCGGCGAAGACCGTGGATCGGTTGTCGGCGGGCAATTTGCGTGGCGAGTTCGATTCCCGCGCCGGAAACAACTGCTTTCCCGATACCCGCGGCCATTCTGGATACGACTGCGAGCAAGATGTCCGGGGAGGTGCTAGATGCTTGGGTAAGTGGAATGATTGGATGTTTGCTGAAACGCGAAGCGAGCAGCTCGTTGATTACACCGATGGTTCCAGACTCTCCGGTCTTCAGCTTCTTCGTCCCAAGTCATGTGACGGGTTCGAGGGAGCTGGCAGCTTCGAATCCTTTGGAACAGTGGATATTGGAAGTCTGGATGTAAGAATGGACTCGTACGAAAATTAGGCGAAATTAGAAATTGGGAAAATTGGAGACTCCGTTTTTATATCGGGGGTTAAGAGTAATTATATTCTTGCATTGCTGGGATATTATTGTTATTTCTTTTATTGTCAGCAATTGTAATTTTTAGTTTTTTGATTGAAATTGGACATTGAGGGTAGTAATAATTATTGTGTCGTGTATGAAGAAAAATTTGGTCACGAAGGATTAGTATAGTAACGATGATATAGTAATTCTGTTTGTATTTGTCTACTCGATGCACATGAAGACATCACGTTTGAGGTTCGTTTAAATAAAATGGATTCACGGTGGAAATTATATATCTCGCGTGTGAAAATCAGATTATAGGGGGTTGAAATCATAGATTTGTATGATATTTTATACTTTCTATGTATATGAGTTTTCTAATGTTTTTACTTTTCGTGTAATACGTCATTTTAGTAAAAAGTATAGAGAAGATAAAAATATTTTGACATACATATACATACGTATCATGGAAATTTATTATATGGAAATGCGAGTGCAATTATATAGTAGTTTATAAAACATATATAAATTATCAAATTTATTGTTAATAACAGATTGTTCAGAACGAAAGTTTATAATAAATTTAGAAAAATTAATAAATATTTGGTTACCACTTGAATTTATAACAAATTTATGTTAAAATGTGTCTGCACTTTGAAAAACGTTTATATATTATTATACTTATTGCTAGTAACAAATTAATATTGTTAATAACAGATTTTTCGCAAAGAAAATTTATAATAAATGTGAAAAAATTAATAAATAATTGGTTATTACTCGAATTTATAGCGAATTTATGTCAAAATGTATCTACAATTTGCAAAATGTTTATAAATAATTACATCAATTGTTCATAACAAATTAATAT
This sequence comes from Eufriesea mexicana, assembly GCF_001483705.2. Taxonomy (NCBI): domain Eukaryota; kingdom Metazoa; phylum Arthropoda; class Insecta; order Hymenoptera; family Apidae; genus Eufriesea; species Eufriesea mexicana. Next base: position 801,810 of record NW_016908771.1, on the reverse strand, counting down.
TCTTATTAACAAATTACTTGCAACGTATATTTATAATAAAAGTAAAAAAATTAATAAATCATTGGCTATTAAAGCGGAAAAATAATAAATAATAGAATAGAAAGTTCGGAAATTTCTGATCGGAGTGGGGAGGCTCGGCCGATCGGCGGCTATATAAGGAGCGACGCGACGCAGCAGAAGTCATTTGTCGGTTCGACTTCGGAAGTGTAACATCTAAATTTTCGTTGTGCGCGAGGGGTGGGGATCGAAGTGAGGTTGGGGGTGGCTACCCCAGCCTCATCCCACCCCATTAACCAATTTACTAATAAATTTTTTTTCCTTTTCAGATATTAATTATTTTTTCTTTTTACAGGTCTTAATTATTTCTTTTTATTTCAGATATTATTTTTCGTTTATATATATTTCTATTTGGACATTCGAATATTTCGTATAATATTCGAATGTCCCATCGTTGGGTTTTTCGTTTCACTTGTTTCATCTTTGTGGTTTATATTCGTTCTACTTTCCTTTTGTTTCTTGTTACTAATCCGTTTCATTTCAGCTTTATATATATATTCTTTTTTTCAGTTTCTAATTATTTTTCTTTTTTCAGATTCTAGTTTTTCATTTCTATTTATTTTTGTTTGAAAATTCAAATATTTCGTACAATATTTGAATGTTTCATCGTTGATTTGTTTATATCTCATCGGTGGGTTGTTCATATCTCATCGTGGGGTTGTTTCATTCATTTGATTTTTTCTTTGTGGTTCATATTCGTTTCGCTTTCATTTTGTTTCCTCTAACTAATCCGTTTCATTTCAGGCTTATGCATATTCTTTTCAGGTTTATACATATTTTTTTTCAGGTTTTCAGGTTTTCAGATTTTTAGGTTTGTCAATACATTGTTGGACGACACGGCATGCTACGTTTAGGCCTAAGTAATTATAAGTAACTATAAGATAGATGCCTAGACTAAGTCTCATGTGAGCGCTATCTGCACAAAGGTAAACTACCTAACTTGGAGCGAAATATATCAGTTCTCTATTATCTTCTTATCCCTGTCGTTTACCAAATAGAACATAATTGTTCTCGCGATAATCGCGACCGTTCTTAAGTATCGACTAGCCTGCGCGATGTACTCCCGTGTACTCTACAACGTCACGTCTCGTAAGTCATCCTCACGACTCGTCTCCGACACTCATTTACAGCCACTGTCAATCTCGTCAAGCATCGAGGTCCAGGGTGGCCCTCGGGTCATTGATTCTTCTGGACTTGATGCGGGGGTCCAGCTGCCCCGGTCGCGTACGCGACTGGGGTTCGGGTATGCAGGCTGGACGGGCATAGTGTCTACGGTTAGACCACAGGGATGATTAAGTTCTACCCCGTGTGGCAGGGATGCGAAGTGCCTGTCTGGCTTGCAAGGCCCCGCCGGACCCTCGTATCGACTCTGGGGTTTCTTTGGTTCGGGGACTATCCTTGGTCCACGTGTAAGTCTTGGCGAGCACGGCAGTGACTGGAGATGGACTAGGCCCGATCGGGAGGATGCCGAGGCATGAAGTTGTCTTGTACACGAGAGTACATCTCGTAGGCTAGTCGGTCTTTCGAATAGTTGCGAGCTCGTTCGGGCGCGATCGCGATTTTTAACTTGCTCGCGTGTTTTATATTTTATTCCCTATTTTTATGAGAAATAAAATATATTAGTGTCGCGACAATAGAGTTGTAGTATACCGAATCGAAATACCCTTTGTAAGACACGAAATATAATAAAGTGTCAGTAGATTTTCTATTTAACTTCTTTCGCTCCAAGTTAGGTTAGGGTACCTTTGATACAGGTAGCGCCAGCAGGCTGCGCCACTAGGGCGCATGTCGGGTCTCGATGCGTAGCCACTTCCACGTGGTGAGACCTGGTTATTGGTATCGTTTCCCAAAGAACAATCTTTGGGAAACGATACCAAGCTAAGAGCTACGCATAAAGTTTAAGATATTTCCTAACTTTTGCAAATTTTCAATGTTCCCTTTGAACTTTGGAAATAGAGAATAATATCTGTTAAAGTAATATGAATATCAAGATGAATAAGGTAAGTATTGTAAGGTAAGTATGACAAGGTAAGTATAATGTAACAATTTATGTTTAAGCAGAGAAAATGCATTGCCCAAAAAAATTCTAGGAAATGACGTCATTTCTTGGAACTCTGTCGGCGGACGACCTCCTTCAATGTTATGTTAACCGGATACAAAACCGTGAAATTTGTCAAAAATTTCTCGCAAAGGCAGTCCTTGGAAATGACGTCATTTCTTGGAACTGACTTGGCGAGATACCTCCTTTCGTGTTATGTTCTCCTGATACAGAATCGCGAAATCGGCCAGAAACGTTTCCTCGCGATGGTAAAAGTATTGTCCGAGAATTCTAGGAAATGACGTAATTTCTTAGAATCGGTCAGTGGCCGACCTCCTGTCATATTATGTTATCCTGATACAAAATCGCGAAATCGGCCAAGTATTTCTCACTGAGGCTACAAAAGTACTGGCCGAGAATTCTTGGAAATGACGTCATTTCTTGGAACTGTCTTGGCGAGCGACCTCCTTTCATGTCATGTTCTCCTGATACAAAATCGCGAAATCGGTCAGAAAGTTTTCTTCGAAGAGGCAAAAGCATTGTCCACGAAGACGGCAAAAGTATTGTCCACCGCGGCAGTAAAAGTATTGTCCATAGTGGCGGAAAAAGTATTGTCCATAGTGGCGGCAAAAGAATTGTCCATAGTGGCGGAAAAAGTATTGTCCGCGGTGGCGGTAAAAGTATTGTCTGTGGAGGCGGCAAAAGTATTGTCCGCGGTGGCTGTAAAAGAATTGTCCATATTGGCGGAAAAAGAATTGTCCATAGTGGCGGAAAATGTATTGTTCGCGGAGGCGGCAAAGGTATTGTCCGAGAGTTCTTGGAAATGACGTCATTTCTTAAAACTGCCTCGTCGAGCAACCTCCTATCATATTATGTTTTCCTAATACAAAATCGCAAAATTGGCTAGAAATATTTCGTCGAGGGGCAAAAGTATTGTCCGAGAATTCTTGGAAATGACGTCACTTCTTGGAACTGCCTCAAGGAGCGACTTCTTATCATATTATGTTCTCCTGATACAAAATCATGAAATCGGCCAGAAATATTTCCTCGAGGCGGCAAAAGTATTGTCCGAGAATTCTTGGAAATGACGTCACTTCTTAGAACTGCCTCAAGGAGCGACTTCCTATCATATTATGTTCTCCTAATACAAAATCACGAAATTGGTCAGAAATATTTCTTCAAGGCGGCAAAAGTATTGTCCGAGAATTCTTGGAAATGACGTCACTTCTTGGAACTGCCTCGAAGAGCGACCTCCTATCACATTATGTTCTCCTGATACAAAATCGCAAAATTGGCTGAAGGTTTCGTGCCAACCCTATGAAAGTTATAGGCCCCGAATTCTTGGAATTCTGTCAGCGTGACAGCTCCTTTAATGTTATGTTCGCCTAATACAAAATCGCATAATTGGCAAAGGGTTTCATGCTAGCTCAACGAAATTTGTAGGCCCTGAATTCTTGTAATTTTTACCAGCTTTTCACAGCAATTTATCCCAGTGAAAATTAACAAATTACTCAATTTCTGTAATTAATTCGCGAACTTTTAGAAGTGCATCGCAAAGTTGGAACTTGGAGCAACATTATCATTCAATTTCCGTACATGAATTGACGCCAATTGGTTAGTTATTAACAATTATTTGACGGTGTACGTGATTCTATATCAACGATCGACATAATTGTTCGTTAAAACATTTAATTATGAGCAAAACTAGGAGTAAAATACAATCAAAAATGATACGAAGAAATCGCGAAAGCATTGTTCTTACGAGTCCACGTAATTCATAAATTAATTGCATATAAGACACTTATTATCGTCAAACCATAAGGATCTTCGGCAACATTTCGAACACGCCGTGCAGTAATTACTATTAATCAACTATTCTCCCTCATGTACCACATTCGTTTCCAATTTCAAATAACGATAAAACGATTCTAAAATCGTACGAAACAAAATTCTTCGAGACAAGTAACAAAGTTATCCGACAAGGAACAGGTATCGTGACACCGTTCCACTGTTTCGCCTAATAGGCGAACCTACGAGAGAGATCATGGTTGACCGAAGAAGTGCGGGTTTCTCGGACGGCGAGTCGCGGAAGTGTCTGGCCGCGAAAGGCTGCGCGGGGATTTTTATTCAGAGCGGCTCGTCCAGCGGTCGACAAAGCGGGGCTGAAAGACAAACAGCCGCGGTCGCGTGTGAGTGAGCCCCGGGAACGTAATTAATGAGCAGTTTGGCGGTCGGCCGGACAGCTGTCCCGTTTTTTTTCTAGCCCGATGGACGGAGTCGCGGCAGCGAGAGCCGGAGAACGAGAAACGCGGAAACCTGGCGTGGAAGCGGGACTAGAAGACGCGCCTTCGGACGCGGCGGAAGGAACAAGATGGATTGCCTGACACTACCGGACAAGATCAATTGAATTTCTATTTGGACGTAACCGAGACCCGTTCGCCTCGTCCTGCCTCCGCCATCGAGCAACCCCCTTTCCGCCGCAGCCAAACTCTAATTCTTCTTCCAGAGTCGTCCACGTCACGATAATTGTGGCTGCTGATCCACCGTTCAACCCCTCCTCTGATTCATCGGTTATTCGGTAATGGTCACGGTCGTTTTCGTCGCCATTCGTCCCGTTGATGCGACAATACTACTGAAGCTGTTCCGTCGCGGTTGGTGTTCGTCGATATTTGGAAGAAATGCATAAGGGATGTGTTTAGGTTGTTTTTAAGCTGAGTTTGGAAGAAAGGATTGGGAATAATTAGGATTGCGTGATCGTTTAGGATGATGTTAATAGTAATAAAGGTGTTCGTGATGTGAAAGAATGGAAAATTTGGGAAGAGTGTTTGGTACTGATGAAGAATTTGAATGATTTTAATGAATTTTTAATCGATACTTGCTAAAAGAATCGACGCGAGATTTTTTATATCTAACATGCAATATGACTGCAAATTTTAGAAAAGGTTTTGGGTTATTCGTAAAGGTCATCTGTAGTCGATAAAAATTTTCTGTAGTATGCAATGTGAAGAAAATTTTTTGATTATACATGAAGATCGAAACGTCGAACTTCGTGAATTTTTAATAGTCTATGTGAGATAATTTCTAGATTGGTATGTAATTAAACATTTAGGTATGTAAAAAAAGGTTCTTGGATGAAGGTTTTGGAAGATAAATGAAAATTTAGGACATAGAATTATTTAATGAATGAAAATTTAGAAAAGTATTCTTGATATTGATAAGGAATCTTAAATAATCAAGACATCGATCTTTAATCGACATAATATTGTTCATAGCGTTGAAGATGTATGAAAATTTAGCAAAGCATCCTCAATACTAGTAAGAAATATTCAATGGATGTAAAATTGTTAAATGAATAAAAATTTAGGAAAAAGTCCCCCTATATTAGTAAAGAATCTTAAATAAATTAGACATCGATTTTCAATCGACATAAAATTTCTTAACGAATGAAAATTTAGCAAAATATTGTCGATATTAGTAAGGAATCTTAAAAATATTATACAGTCATCTTCAATTGATATAGAATTGTTCAATGAACAAAAATTTTTAGGAAAAAGTCCCCCTATATTAGTAAAGAATCTTAAATAAATTAGACATCGATTTTCAATCGACATAAAATTTCTTAATGAATGAAAATTTAGCAAAATATTGTCGATACTAGTAAGGAATCTTAAAAATATTATACAGTCATCTTCAATTGATATAGAATTGTTCAATGAACAAAAATTTTTAGGAAAAAGTCCCCCTATATTAGTAAAGAATCTTAAATAAATTAGACATCGATTTTCAATCGACATAAAATTCCTTAATGAATGAAAATTTACAAAAATATTCCTGATACTAGTAGATAATCTTAAACAACGGAGTCATCGATCTTTGATCATCATAAAATTGTTTATAACATCTCAGAAACATGAAAATGCACGGCAACGTTATCGAGAGGATCCTCGATAGTGGAGGCATCCATAGATCCTTGCTAACCGATAGGAACTCGAATCAGCCCCCTAATTGGTTCAGATGTTATGACAAGCCGAAGAAGGAAGGCAGTTGAGCCGATAACTCGTTGGGCAGTTTCGTCCGCGTAAAGAGTTTTTGCAAGACGCAAATGAAAGGGTACGCGTATTATATTCCTTGGCGGTGCGAGATAGCCAAGTGATAATAAATGGCTTTGAAAGTAGCTGCCTAATTACTTCCTCGGACACCGCACGAACTCGCGATGCGGCCGTTGATATCGCCGCGGAATATTTTCTTTTTTCCCGCGTCCCGCGCCGGCTACCGGTTTTACAGCGTCCGTTGAATTTAACTGTCTATTAATTAATGCGCGCCGATTAATTTCCGTCACGGCATAAAAACGCCGTTCCGTGGAAAATTATGATGGCGCGAGGTCTCGCCTCGAACGCGATTCACCGTTCCGCGCAATTTCCCCGCCATTTGTTCTCCATCGAACTTTCGTTTTGCGAAAATACACGCGAAACGTCAGTCACGGAATCAGATTGACTCCGTATCGCTACAACAATAGTCACTCGATGACAATAGTGATGACTCGAAGTCAAACTGACTTCGTATCGTTATGACACAGATACAGAATATGTCATTATTATAATATATATTAGACTAACACGATACTAAATAACAGTGTCTTAACCGTTTGAGTCCCAAGCAGCGCTTGAGGCTTTCGGAAGAACACGGTCAAAAAACCCTGAACAGCGCGATAACGCTTGCCTTAACCCCTTGGCTACTGTGGGCGCATATACGCGCTCAGAAATTTTGCTTTTGTGACGCGGAAGGCGCATATAAGCGGTCAACACAGTTTGCTTTTGTGACACGGAGGGCGCATGTAAGCGCTCAACGCAGTTTGCTTTTCTGACACGTGGAGCGCATGTCTACCCAAAATTTTGCCATTCTCGGCGGACATTGTAAATGAATTACTACCCGTGTGGTACGACCGGTGCGTTTCAAAGTCTGCCATAGTCAAAGAGTTAATCGAGTGCGAGGAAGTCCAAACGGCGCGATAGAGCTTGTTTAATTTTGTGTCGAAAAATCCCAATCGTCGCAATAGCGCTTGTTGGTATTATCTGACGTACATGCATCGGCAAAGTTGAGCGCGATCGCGCTGCTTGGGACAAATATTCCAACAAGTATTGTTGGAACCCGGATTTCTATATACAATAAGGGTTCTAGCAACAAGGCTAAGTCGGAAAAATACAAGTCAGAGGAGAGGAAACAAACTGGCCTATCGCAAATTTTGTAGGTGCTTATATAATGATAGTTTCTGACGAGGTGAAGATGACCATTGGCCCTTAGTGAAAGTAGGAATGAGTCAGTTGTTTTTGGATTGTGAAATTGGTCTGCGTTTATTAGCTAGGCCCTTCTAGTGACTAAGAGCCAACGGATCGTTAGTCATCCAACAACATACCTCCATCTCAAGATACGTCAAATTGACATCATACTGGTAAAACGGAGTCAATTTGACGTCATGTCACCATATGAAATTACAATAATTATAGTGATCACCACCTGAAGGTTTAGTCGAGATCAGTTGAATCCAATCCACTGCAGTCAAACAGGATCGAATCCAGTCGAGTAAATCGAAACGATCGAAGTTAGATTGACTCGAAGCAGAGTCGATGAGAATTAGAATCGGATTGTATTGGGATTATGGGTTTTAATAGTAAAATAACTGCAATATATATATATATTCTCTGTCGAAGTCTTCTTTCTCAAGAAAAGAACATGTTTCTATTAGTGCATCCCTTGAGAGACTAACTGACTTGCTAAAGAGTGTCTAAAGAGTGTCAAAAGGGTGACGCAGGGTGACGCAGTTTGCCTAAACCCCCAATTCTTATAGAATGTTTATATAAACATTCGTTCTAGGAATTTAAATCTCATAGATTATTTATTCATATCTTATATCCTAGACTGATTTTTGTCTAAAGCTAAATTTATCTTGCCAATACTGATCCTTCGGTCTAATCTTCATGTTCCACGATAGATGACGCGATTATTACGCTTGAACTGTCGAGATTTGCTTCCGATTTCGGTCCTAGAGATGGTTACATCGAGGAATACACATTATGAACGAGGTAAAGAGAAGAGATGATCGCCTGGTGCTGAGGAAATTTGGAATTGACCGAGTTTAGAGTTGTTTGAACCTGTGCCAAGTTAAACGAATCGAACGAATTTGAACGAACCACTGTCGAATCGCGTCGAGATGACTCACGTTCGTATAAACAAATCTAAATTGATTTCTCTGTACAGAAAAAGAAGAAGCTACGCTTTAATCGGCAGAGATTAGGGCATCGGCGATACCGCGAAGGATGATGGAGCCGCAACAACTTCTGCGGTTGAAGCAGCTACGAAGCAGCAAAATAGCGGCCTTGATAACTCGTAGCATGGTTACCCAGTTTTACGTCACTCGGCGATTTTCCGCGGTGCTTCGTTTCTTTCCACGCGACGGTATCGGCCGCCGCGAGCGGATTTTCGCGGTCAATAACCGATTGCGGTATCGTCCGACTCGGGTTATTCCTTGAAACGTTGATTGTGGATGTAGCTGCGCGCGATAAACGCGAGATCCGACCGAGACGAAGAACAAAATAATTTCCACGATTTCATTCCGACGCGCTGATAATTCCTGACGAGGCTGTCTGCAACACGCGAATGCGGTCTGCGACGAATTAATAATAATAAATAGGCAGTGTCGGATCTCTGCAGTAGAGTGCCATGTTTTCTTTTCGAGACGGGGGTACAGAGCAATATTTCTAATTAAAACTATTTAGCGTAGATTAGAGTCTATCGGTGAGTATATTATTTAATTTTTTGAGCACTGTGTAGAATAGTGTATGCGTGTATTGAGTATGTGTCGAATAACATACGTGTGAAAATAATTGCGATAATTTTGTTTAGAGATGGAGTATGTTTAATAACAAATGTATGTTGATAGAAGAGGTCTCGAGAAAAGTAAAACCGATTATTGCAGATATAAAATACGTATATCAGTTTAGTTACTCTAATCATTGATATTTAGTGTAGTTTGTCTTGTTGCCATTTCTTTGGATAATTATTATTTGTAAATGTATATTTATTAAACTTCAAACACAACCAGATAAGATATCAAGAAATAGAAAAAAGTTGTTCCATTGACTGTTACAAGACTGTTATAACTATAACCAGTTACAAATTACGTTATATTAAGATAGAGTTAGTTGAAGCAAGCTCCCACTTGTCAGTGAAGTTATTTAAATTCGATCCTTTACAAAAATCACTGTCATATTTATTTATCAAGAGAAATTATTGGAATAATTGGAATAATATTATATTTATATCTCAGGAATTAAAATCTTTCACTATAGTGCATCACGATAGTGAATTTCATGAAAATCAGCAAAATGTTGTCAAATCTATCTAATTGACAGCTCCAATCACTGTCAAAATTACTCTCCTTATTAATCAATATCTAGAAGCTCGATAAAGTTTGTTTTACCTCGAGTCAAGCTATTAACATTTCACATCGACGTGCTAAAAATACATCGCAGTTTGTTGCATCCCAGAATCCCATACGCGCGATGTCCCTGAAGTCTATCTAAGAAGAAGATTCGGCTGAACTGCGAGGAACAATAAAAAGCCGGTATAAAGTCCCGTATTACTTTTTATCTCTATGAAATAACGCGGACGCGGCCATAACGTTATGCTCTAATGTAACACATGCTACCATAATAAACTTCATTACGCTGATGTCTTTCAAATGACCACGGTACAGCGTGAACGCGGAGGAACAAGCGTAAGCGCGCAACGCGAGCATGACGTGGACGCAAAGCTCGGAGAGGGTAACAAAATTTGAAAAAAAAATCCCCTCCCCTTGGTCCCGCAGCGATCTTGAATAGCAGATTACCTGGATCCTCTCGGAGTTCATCCGGAAGTTTCTTGGACCCATCAAACGGTGTTGCTTTTCTATCGTGCAGCTCGGTTCGCGGCATCCTTCACCAGGAAAGGTCGTTCGCAGCGAAAACCGCGGAAAGTTGCCAGCGTGCAGAGGCAACACGCGGTTCAATGTATCATTAGGTAGTCATTGCGATCACCGTGGGTCCCGTAGGTACACGCACGATCCGACGGACACGTAGGTAAGCCATCCTGGCTTCATTCACGTCAGATGCGAGGCGACCACGTCATTTATCTGCCAACCATCCCGGCTAACGATGCATTGCCGGTTTGTTGCACGGCCGTCCTGCATCCTCGTGTTCTCTGCACGAGCTGCGTCTGGAATTTCGGGCTTTTTCTCTGCCAGCCAACCATTCTCTCGTGTTTAAGACGACTCGGGTTTTTAATTCCGGGTATCGTGTTTGTATTTCATTTCTGAAGATGTTTAGCGAGTGCAATTGATTGGGTGCTTTTGGGAAAATAGGAAGAAAGGAGGAAGTCAAAGCTCGAATCTCACGAACTTTTGTGTTCAAAGCAATTGGGATATTGGTGTATGTTGATTTGCGATGAAAAGATTGGATCACGGGATGTTTCGTGGGATTTTAGAATTTTTCGAAGCGATAGATTACTATTTCACTAACTCGGGAAGCTCTTTTGACAGAATATTGCTCAAGTGAGTACCTCTAGAATTTTTCGCTGAATATCTGGTAGTTGTTGAATATTGTTGCCAACAGAAATTTCTTGACGATGTTAGATAACGATAATTTATTTAATAATTTACGATTCTGGTACCTTAGAAAAGATTTTAGTTTAAATTCTGTCAGAATGAAAGGATAGTACAGGATTCAAATTAATTTTAAAATTTATGAAAGATTATGTGAAATATAAGTACACGTGAGAAAGTGATTCCAAATTTTTGACTGATATGCGCGATACGTGAATTAGGTTGCGATAGTAAAATACTTGTAACGATGACGTGCCAATTGGCGTGCCCCCTCGTTAACCCTGTGTAATGCCAAGTATTATATGTAACTCGAGAGTTACGTATTCGTGCATCTATATCTTTTGAACCTTACTTTGTTCATTAATCACTATTGTAATTTATCGCTATATAATTGCACCGGTACCGAGCAGTCTGCTCATAGTAATTACATACCCCTGTTCTCCGCATCAAAAGCGAGCAACTATAAATTATAATCACTATTTCCGTACACAAATAAAATTCCTCGCCTAGGAGATTAAATCCCACCATATTAATTAAGAAATTAGATCTATACGATCCAGACGAAAACAAGTTCTCAACGTCATTCAATTTTCGTATCGCGTTGAAGTGCTAAGCCGCCATATTGCCGCGTAATCTGAACGTTACGTACCCGTGTGCCTGTATTCTCCGATCTTGCTCTATTCTTTAATTACCGTTTTCATTTATTATTATATAATTGCAGGAGTACCAAGTAACCTGTTCGTAGCAATTATAAATCCCCACCTTTCTCATCGAAGCTATAATCGAGCAGCTATAACTAATCGTAACCCCTATTCCCATACATAAATAAACTCGCAATTGGAGAAAATTAAGTTGTCACGTGTTAAACGGAATATCGAGCGTGTATAATTAAAAGAAATGATATCACGTTAATTAAAATACCAGATATGTACAATCGAGATAAAATTACATTTTCAACATCGTTCAATGTTCCCTTCGCGTAAAAGTGTTATTATAAAAGTATTAAGCTAGTTACATGTTCGTCTATATATATCCTCGAATCCGATTGCGCTATATGCGCTATGTAAATTCCAAAGTAATTGATATATACGTAAAAGAAGAACGTAAATCGCGTGAACACGAGTCGGAAATTCAAAAATCGAATAAAATTGATCCCCGTTAACACGGACACGGATCATTAACCGATCATTAACTAACAAAGAATCCAAAAAATCAGATACTCGGGAACTACCCAAGCGTAAGAGAAAAATCCAGTCTAGCCGCTATCTGTATCCTCGAATCTTATTATACTCCATTCGCCAATTACTATTTTAATTTATTATCGTATATGATACATAAATTCCAAACAAGTTAATACGTGAAAAAGAAAAAAGAAAAGAAAACGGCGAACGTAAAAGCATGTGAACACGAGTGGTAAATTGTAAAATCGAATAAAACTGAACTGCAATTGAACTTTTACCAAAGGAAATCTAACGTGACCACCAAAACATTTACTATTAAAACAACGCGACATCTATTCAATCACATTCAAATTTCCCATTCCAATTTCACTTAAAATAAAATTTAATCTATCCGCCAAAACATTCGCTATTAAAACAACGCGTTCCCTATTCAACCGCATTCAAATTTCCCGCTCCAATTTCATTCCATAAAATATCTAATCTCATTTCATATTAAAACAGCGCGTCGTCTATTCAACCACATTCAAATTTCCCGCTCCATTTTCATTCCATAAAATATCTAATCTCATTCCATATTAACGCCAGATTTACGGAACCCGTCAATTTGACGGATGGGTTGCTCCAATTATACGATGGTAACAGATTTAGTTAACTTATATTAAGACTATTAATATTGTAATTGTTTTTAAATTAAACTAATCGTAAAAAAAAGACACGTGATTTCCTTTACCCGTCAATTTGACAGGTGTGAAACATGCAAAAAGAGGTATACAGATGTAAACCTAGTGTTAAAACAACGCGTCACCTATTCAACCTTATTCAAATTTCATTCTATGAAGTATCTAATCCCATTCGCTATTAAAACCGCGTTATTTATTCAACCTTATTCAAATTTCCCGCTCCAATTTTATTCCGAAAAGTATTTAATCTCATTCCCTATTAAAACAACGCGTCATCTATCGAACCTTATTTAAATTTCCCACTCCAATTTCATTCCATGCTAAAACAACGAGTCACCTATTCAACCGCATTCAAATTTCCCTCCAAATTCGCATCGATATTCGCACATAACCTCTACGCCAGCATCACGGAGACCTAGAACAATGTCCAGTCATCTCATTATTCAACGAAACCTATCGCGGGGTTTTCGCGTTCGTTAAGGCCCGTGGCACAGTTCGCTAATTGCTCGGGGATACTTAAGGTGCGTGCAAAATTTGGGAGTGGCACGTGGTGGCGCGCGCGTCGCCGCTAGAGGGTGGCGCGCGCGGCGGTCTGTCCCGGCGACAGAGGAGCCCGCTCGCTTCCGGAACACGCGAAACTCTCGTTAACTTCGGACGGCCGCGATATTGCATTGCGCTTTAAAGTCGTTCCACGATCCTTGCAGCGGAGACGCCGGCTGCGAGCGGCGGCGACTTGAAAAAAAGTTACAGCCGCGAAGGAAAGAGTTTAATGGGCGCCACCGCAAACGACGTCGATACCCTCGGACAGGGACGATGCGCGAATTTCGAACGCACCCAGATCGAATTATCGAGCGAAACCCGGTGCGAAATTCGACTTAATTCGTGGGAGAACGACGTGATTTATTTGTGTGATTTATGGTTGCTCGGCAGCGGTATGTTTGTTTTAAAGTGGTCAATGATCGATGAATGACGCTGGAATTATTTATTTATTTGGTTGGTTACTTTGATTAATGAGCTTGGGATACAAGGCCACTGTTTATTCTTTGAATATTACTTCAATTCTAAAATTCTAGAATAGAGGAGAAGATAATTATACGTAATTTATTTAAAAAAAATTCAATCGTTTGTTTCACGGGGTTAATCGATTTGAAAAATGATCGACTTGTTTTCATCTTATAAGATATGTACAATTTCTATGGTAATTTTCAATTTTCTAAAATTCCAGCTTCGTAAGTTTACTCGCGGCACGATATTATCCATCGCAATCACTCGCTAATATAGATAGTAAAAAGATGCAAGAATTTTACGAGATAATTCGGTTCTTAAGGGGTTAATAGCCGATTAGATGCTTCATTGGACCCCTACCGATTGAATTCGCTTATCTAAACGCGAACTGTTATTATTTCAGCGAAAGATCATAGGTGGTGGGGAGAATCAGAGAACTGCAGTTACATCAACTGCTCTGCGGATTCAGATATAAATGGAATTCCATAGAAATACTAGGCAATCTTATATTTGCATTACGCTCTTAACCCTTTCCTATCGAAAATTTTTTCCCCATAAAGATATAACAATTCGAAGCTTCCTTTATATACCAGGCTCTCCTATAACGCGGTTAATGTGTATCGTGTTGTAGGAATTCGCGTTATAGAAATTCGCATTACAGCTATTTGCGTTACAGGGATTCGCGTTATAGCAATTCGCGTTACAGGGATTCGGGTTACAGGAATTCGCATTACAGAGAATCGCGTTACAGGAATTCGCAATATAAGAATTCGCGTTGTAAAAATTCGCGTTGTAGAAATTCACGTTGTAGAAATTCGCGTTGTAGAAATTCGCGTTGTAGAAATTCATATTGTAGGAATTCGCGTCGTAGGAATTCCCATTGCAGGAACACTCATTATACAAAATTCTACTGTACTTTTCTCAACTCAGTGATACTTATAACGCAAAACTGAGAAAAGAAAATGGCGTGTATTTCGTTTCAAGATATTAAAATAAACGGTGACTAAGAGCCGCCGACTGCAAAGTGTTAATACATAGCATAATGCGACATAACGCAATATAATACAGACTGCAATAACGTTCGCTTGGGAAGGATTGGCGAATTCGCGGCCCGTTCGTAGCTTCGCGCAGGCGGGTCGATATAAAATATTGAAATTATTACACGGACTTCTTTATTGCAAGCAGCACCTTTACAGACATCAATTACATTCATACATATTATGCGCATTAATTTTATTCGCGCCCGGCCGATTCCAGCGTCGGTAATTCTGCGCAAACGAGATTAATGTACATTAATTAAAGATGGAGGGGGAGTAACGCGTTAAAAGGGAACAAGAACCGAACCGAAAAGCGAGTCTTTGTGATAAACCAGCCTATGTGCCAGTTTGACGACGTCGCCATCTCGATGGGTACCCTTTGTAATTGCGTACACGTTACGGCCGCTGAACGATATTATATTAAAACTAAGTATATCGTTTCAATGGATGAAGCCACTCCATGAGTATGTTGTTAACGTAATTGCGCTGATAAACCCAAGATAACGCTCGGTTTGATTTACGATTTGTCCGAGCAACGATTCGAGGAAATTGCATACGACCGAGTGAAATTCGAAAGAGAGAATGAAATTAATTACAGTGCGGGGTAATCTTCGAATTAAGAATTCCGAGGTAGAGTGGAAAATCGTGAATTCGACACGGTCCGAGAAATTTAAATGAATATTCTAATGTATTTAATTGGGATTGTAATGTATCCTATCTCGAATCTGTGTCAAATCTCTCTCAAAGATTTATAGATAATTCTAGATTCTCGGACTGTGGGAGTTATCAGTTGTTAATATTTTAGCTGGTTGTGCTGGAAATTGAAGCAAGGACGATATTACTTGACATATATAAGTATATGTTATTTAAATGTTTGGCCTACAATTTTGTATCCGAATAGTACTACTACTATGAAATAATTTATTTACTTTGTTTTTATTTATCAATCTATTTACATACAGACACGTATTACAAACAGAAAAATTACCTGATCAACTATTCACAAACAAAGGGAACAAACGAACACCCCCGATACTAAATATTCAGTGATCAATTAACATTCGAATTATAATACCCACAAGGTTACTCCACATAATCCAATTAACATTCGAATCAGAACACCCACAAGGTTCCAACAAAATCAACTGGTTAATTACCCACAGACAAAAGGAACAAATACTCTCAATTCTATATGTTCAACGATAAATTAACATTCGAATTATAATACCCACAAGAGTACTCCAAACAATCTAATTAACATTCGAATCATAATACCCATAAGGTTGCAATAAAATCGCCTGGTAAACTATCCACAGACGAAAGGAACAAACACCTCCGATGCTAAATGTTCAATGATATATTAACATCCGAATTATAATATCCACAAAGTTATTCCAAATAATTTAATTAACATTCGAATTATAATACCCACAAGGTTACTCCACATAATCCAATTAACATTCGAATCAGAACACCCACAAGGTTCCAACAAAATCAACTGGTTAATTACCCACAGACAAAAGGAACAAATACTCTCAATTCTATATGTTCAACGATAAATTAACATTCGAATTATAATACCCACAAGAGTACTCCAAACAATCTAATTAACATTCGAATCATAATACCCATAAGGTTGCAATAAAATCGCCTGGTAAACTACCCACAGACGAAAGGAACAAACACCTCCGATGCTAAATGTTTAATGATATATTAACATCCGAATTATAATATCCACAAAGTTATTCCAAATAATTTAATTAACATTCGAATTATAATACCCACAAGGTTACTCCACATAATCCAATTAACATTCGAATCAGAACACCCACAAGGTTCCAACAAAATCAACTGGTTAATTACCCACAGACAAAAGGAACAAATACTCTCAATTCTATATGTTCAACGATAAATTAACATTCGAATTATAATACCCACAAGAGTACTCCAAACAATCTAATTAACATTCGAATCATAATACCCATAAGGTTGCAATAAAATCGCCTGGTAAACTACCCACAGACGATGGAACAAACACCTCCGATGCTAAATGTTCAATGATAAATTAACATCCGAATTATAATATCCACAAAATTATTCCAAATAATTTAATTAGCATTCGAATCATAATACCCACAAGGTTCCAATAAAATCAACTATCAACAGACAAAAGGAACAGACACCCCAGATGCAAAATATTGAATGCTCAATTAACATTCGAATTATGATACCCACAACGTTACCCCAAATGAACCGCCAAAATTAAACAAGAAAGTCCCGAGTTTCTGCTCCAATCGCGAGACCTCGTCCGAGGCTCCAAGAGTCCTTCACACCCAAGTACACAGCGCCAAGTAACCCGGTATCAATCTCCACATTAACCCGGCAAATTCAGCATCCTAGAGGGCCTCTGTAACACGAGCCACCCCTCTCCGTCCCTTCTATATCCCACGACTTATCCCATTTCGCGTCGCCTTTCCTCGCGTCTCTTCTCTATCGTGGCTCGGCTGAATTTCGAATATCGATCGACTGGATCTCGCCGAGCTGGAAACATCAGCGGCACCGTGGCGGCGTCGCTGGACCATCATCGTATCAATGCGCCACGGATTGACAGTGCCGGCGGTGATAAATGATATTTCCAGCGGTCCCTCTTCCCCGTGGCAGTTCCGCGTTCGCCGTGGATCCACCCCTGCTGCGAGAGAGCTGGATCGGGAGAAGAGGGTGCCCCGGACCGCTCGCAGTCTGAACAGACAGCGCGCCGAGAGACTATGAGAGAAGATATCCGCGGTGAGAAGTAAACACGTTATACAAACGAATGCGGGATCGATAGCGTTGCTCGGGATCCCGTGAACACCCGCTGCCTGGTGTCCCTGTTTTTCGCTCCGGACGCGCTTTTTCCACCACGACCGTGTTCTCCTTCGACCGCAACAGTCTTTAAGGAGGATACAGGTCTGCGGGGTACTGCATGTCCCGTGATCAATAACCTTAGGAATGTAATTCTCCGATTTATCGCAGGAAAATGATTTACTCGGGGTCGCGGCCATCTCGGCTAGGGTGTTCGGAGAGTCCTGCCCGGAGGGTTGCAGGCGAGAGAGCTCGATCTCTGGGGTAAATCTGCTTTCAATTGGAGGTAAAGTGTTTAAGGTTTGGCAAGTATATGGGTACGTCGACGTGTTAGGAAGCCTGTTCCAGCGTTATCCGTGATCGGGTCGGGTTTGGTGCTTGGTTGGAAGGAAAGTGGAGCAGTCGAGTTTGCTCGTGGAGGAACATCTTTCCGGAAGAAATTCCTCGGATGAATATTTCGACGATTTTTTGAACAGAATTCGTTCATATCGTTTAGTAGCTTCTAGTAACTTTTATTTAAAAAAATTCGTCCACCTTATTCATCTTTATCTTTATCCAGGTATAAGAAGATTGGAAGGCAAGAAGGGTGATTGATCTCTGCTGAGACTGATATGGTAAATCTGGATTCAATTGGAGATGGAGAATTTAAAGTTTGCCAGACACGTATACGTGTATGAAATATTCAAAGAAGCGACTTCTGAATTTTCTTTATGGTTGAAAAAGAATTTTTGGTTAAAGTACATAAAGAAACTTGGTATCCTTTGCACTCGAGAGGCAACTCTCAGTTCTGAAGATCGATATTAATTAATATAGTAGATCTAGAACAACGTAACAACACTCGAAGTAGCCACATAAAATAATTCTACGTGTGTGTTTATTATACAATACGAATTTTTATTTACTATTTTAAAAAATTTTGTCAACTTTATACCAGGGAATCTTCGAATCTCTGTTCTTCTGTAACAAAAATGAATGCTCAAATGATGAGTGATGGTACCACGTAGAGTCCAAGAGATGTGGGAATGTTTAGCTTTTAAGTTGGTGTGAATGAGAGGTGATGCGTGGATGGATGAACGTGACGAGTGAATGTGGATGGATGGCAAAACTGAAAAACAAAAGGAACGCGTGTATGCGAGTATGTCCGACAATGTGCAATGAATAATAATCCGGTGATGTAGTAGGAACCTTCGTTAAAATTAATATTATTAATGAATAATTTAATAAGTAATAACGTCGGGTATTCATTAACCACCATAAGAGAAACTAAATAAGAAGAGAAATATACAGAATGTTTAATCTTAAATAAAACTTGGTATATAATTTAGGTATTAACCCTTTGCACTCGAGAGGCGCCCTTCAGTCGCCATTTGATAAAACTTCTAAGCTTGATATTAATTAATATATCAAATCTAAAATAATGTAACAGTGTGCGAGATATCGAAATTAAATAATTCTACGTGTAAATTATTATAAAATATCATCAGCTCTATAGCAGAAAATTTGTCAACTCGTACCCTTCTTTAATCAAAAAATCATCGAGCGCAAAGAGTTAATAAATTTATCACGTATCGTAGATTGTTATTAAATCAATTTAAAATTTCGATTCGACGAAGAATGAAACATTCGAGTTTGTCTATGGGAGTATCTTCTGATGCACGAAGTTGGTTGAACAGCAAACGACGGAACACGAGCGAATTAATAGCGTGGACTATAGTCCTCGGGATATCGACATGGAAACTTTCCTCGCCAGTGAAACCAGCACCTTTCATCACGATTCCTCCATGACGAGGTCCCCTTTACAACGGTTCCGTGTTCTCGAGCCAATACGACCGCAGTCGGGGTATTTAAATTTCGAAATCCCTATGGGAGGCTCATCCGTCGCGCGCGCTTCGAGAAAGCGCGATTTCGACACAATGCGAATCCCTCGGGACTCGAAACAACGAGCGTGACCGACACTCCAAGAATTAGCCGACGACTAATAGATGTCAATATTTACCCTTTCGTTTCTAATCTCTGGAGTAGCCGCTTGGGACTCCCATCGAAGGAGAAAGGAGTGCCACGGGAACATACCTGCTCTCGGAGTTATTAATCCTGGAACAAACAAACCAGACAAAATGACTCTTAACAGGCTGTTTATTGCTGCAGGTATTAGAAATATTTCGCTGCTTCTGAGTTAAGCGATTTTACTTCTTACCAAAATGGAAATTATATTTGGTTGACCAAAAAATAAAACCAATATCTTCTTGGAATTTTTATAAAATGGTGAAAATGGCTTCGTTTAGAATAAAAACGGTTTCATTAGATAATTTATTTGATCTATAATAAATAATTCCAATTAGGAACTATAGATATAGCATCCAATAATATACAACATATACTCTTTTGTAAGGAATATGAAGGTGCATCAGCTAATCTAATAAAAAGTATATTAAAAAGTATATTTTTTAACAGTTGACAGATAAGTTGCTCCAATTATACGATGGTAACAGATTTAGTTAACTTATATTAAGACTGTTAATATTACAATTGTTTATAAATTAAACTAATCGTTAAAAAAAGGAAAGACACGTGATTTCCTTTACCTGTAAATTTGACAGGTGTCTGTAGAAATAGGTATATAGATAGCGTCCGTAAACCTAGTTTTACAAAAAATATTAATGACCTTCATATGTCCTTTACACGTCCATCTACAAGAAAACTAGTACCATCAGAATATGCCTCTCTCAAAGCCATTCAACATCATCCGAAACATTTTTCGCTATGCGTAATAATAATGAAGTATATCTAGATGACCCACCCTGTATATTGGTCCACTTGGCATTGATAAGGATTTTCCTGTATTTTCTATCTATCAATTAGAAGGTATCCATATTACTGTCACAGTATGACTATTAATACTACGCGTTTGCACTGTCGTTAAGCAAGGAACCAGTATTCAGGTACATATATATGTATACATATTTGCCAACCGGTAACTGCTCATTGTAAAAGTAAGCAAACTGAATTTGTCATCGTCACTTGGAATAAAGAAACAAAGTGAACACGTGTCGCACAGCTCTGTCGCTGCCATAAAATATAGGTACTCAAATAAAACCCACTGTCCAAGTTTCTACCTAATAATTGCACCCGAATCCAGAAGCAAAGTCTCTACATGGACGGAAGAGCAGCTCCGCTCCAGTTTCCCTCAGCTGTGGTCTAGAGATCGGCCGCCCTTTGAACGATTGCTCAGCGATTTTTCCGCTCCGCCCCGAAACGCCTGCTCGCCTCTTGCACGCTAACGCTGCCATTAAACCCTTAGCATGCTACGCGTAGACGTCCATTTTGAATCCTCTAACGCTTCCACATCCGCCTTTCGCGTTCTAATCGCGCTTTCATCCTGCCTCTAACAACCTCGCCGCGTATCTATCCTTCACCCTGTCCGCGACTATCTCGTGCATCGATTCCCTTCCGCGATCCTCCACGATTCACCGAAATCCCTCCGAAAGAAGCAGCATGACCGACCAAATAGGTGCGCGTTTGTTCCAGCAGGATCGTAAAGTCGGTTAAGTCGGCCACGTAGGATCGCAAACAAAGTATAAATCAATCGAACAATAACAGAGACCGTCTGGCCCGGTGCCGATATTCCCAATTTTCCCAAATGGTCGCAAACGACGCCCTCCCCGGGGCTGCGTCCCTTTCGACGAAGGTACACGAGGCAGTCGGGGGCTCGCATATGTTGCCCCGTGGACGCCGCGCCATTTCACGCAACGCGTCGCCCCAATTTAATTTGTCCTGCGAGCAAGAATCCTTATTCGAAGTAACCGATTCACCCCTGCTACCCCGAACGCGATCGCAAGTTTCTGCTTCGTTAATTCCCGAGCAACGGAGTTCTGCAACGCGTCCACCAGTTCTTCCCTGTATTTCCAATTTCCACCCCGATGCTTACACCGTGCAAGTAGATTTTAATCGAGGCTCCGATCATCCTTGAACTCCAACGACAGATCACTCCGAGCAAAGACTGCGTAATAACGAACACGCGTGCGCGGGAACACTCGGGAGTAAAACGAAGAATCCTGAATTATCGGGTATCGACGGGTATATCGACTTTCCTACGTGTAATTAGTACCTGGACGCAGCAGGCCAGGCGCAATTATGGTCGCGCGGGACAGGGCGCACGGTACGCGATCGGAAATCTTAATTACACGGTGAAATCGCAGATAGACCTCGGCGTCTTTCCGTGCACGGTCAGGCGACTCGGTGGTGGAAAGGACAGGAGGGGGAGGAGTGGAAAAAACGCGCAGGTTCTTATTTACAGCGGGACCAGACCAGACATAGCATTAAGCAAACTACCTGAACGACACCTGGGATGACGTATCGCAGCCAAAGTGCGCCGTCTTTATATTTTATGAGTCCGCTTCATAAATAGCAGCGTCCCTTAACAACCGAGCAGCTCGAAGACACGCGCCTCCCCACGCGTTATCCCCACCTCGTGTCGCGGACCAAGAGGCCGCTGCTGGCGGCCACGGCTTCATTTTTACGTCGACAGTGTCGCCCGGACCGTGTAACACCATAAACAGAATTATTGCCAGCTGTTCGCCGCGTTTTTGTGATCGCCAGGTATACCCGAGGGCCGCGCCGTGGGCCCGAGACGGACGCCCCGAACGGCTTCGAAAAATTCCCCCGCCCCGCGACAATGAGCAATAAAACTTTCACTCGCCGCTACCCTCCGCACTTTTTTCCGGAAATCCGTTCCGCAGTCGAGCCGTCGCGACGCGAGGTCGCTCGCTTTTGCTCCTCTTTGTGCACGAGTTACACGCCTCGGGATGGCTCCTCGAGTTTCCACGTCTTCCTTCGACTTCGGGTTAAGGGGGTCAACCAATGGCCGATTCCTGCGCCACGTTTCAGTGTCGGTCAGTTGGGTTTTTGGACTGTTTAACGCGTTTTCTGTTTGGGTCCGAAAATGTTGCTTGCCAAAATACACGCGAAGAGAGATTACAGGGGAATTTTATTAATTTTAAATTATACGATTCTATAGTAATATGGGAATTTTTGTTATATTTTTAATACTCTTTTTAATATTTAATATTCGAATATTCCCCGACTACTACCCTTGGACAAGTATTTCTGGACAAATTCGATTAAATTACTGTAAGTTTTTATATATAAAATGCTACATAATGGGGATAAAACGAGATGTTAAACTTATTTGATAGGAAGTAGAGACAAGAAGAAAATAATTTAGACCGAGGTTTATTATCGAGGAGAAAGTAACGGGGAAATAAGTATTATCGAGTTTGGTCAAAAACTTTTTGCCAGGGGTAGTACAAGTATCCTTTGTGTAACGTGATTTACAAGTTGCAGGTAGTCATATAACACGGTTTATGGTTTTATATAACGTGCAATATTCGTTCGCTTATTGAAGGAAGTTAAGAAACAAAGTATAACATTCATAGTAATTTTTGTAGTCTTATCCTACTTTTAATTATAATACTGTATGTATCTCAAAAAGCAAAAAATATATAATTAACACTGAACCTATCGTGTCTTAATTAACAATTTCAAAATTTTTATTAAAAATTCCCGCTTCTATATTATCGCTCTGATCACTTGTTTCCTCGACTTTTCTTCTGATATGCATAAAAAAAATTTTTTAACATTTTGTCTTTCACATTTCTTTTTATTTAAGAATTTTCTTCTATTTTTTCGTTTGTTTAATGGTAATTTTTAGTTGTAGATTGTCATCTCATAAGCAACTTTCAATTTTAATTATTATTCAACTTATGGTACACTTATAACTAGATAACTTTTTGATGTGTGCCCTAAATAATAATTGAAATAAATAAATATTTTTGTATCATATAATTACTTTCTCTAAAAGTCATTCTTGAACATAATCCTATTTCTAGTATGTCACCTGTATTTAAATACGCTATATGATGCATCGATTTACATTATTAGCATAAATACTGACAATTTTACGAATTAAATATCTTCGATAATCTCGATATCAGTTACTCACGAATAGTCATCATCGTGTCACTGAAAAATCGATCACCGAGTACCAAAGACACGTCTAAAAACTCTAAAATCCAACATTCGTATATCCCAAGCAGGGGTAGCCAGGCTCATCGTCATCCCTCAGAGAACTCATCGTCTTTCTCCATATCCAGCATCTCCCTGGAGCCATCCCCCGAGCTTTCATTACCAACGAACCCAACGATGGCAGAGGTTGCCGCGATCGAGGGAAATTAAGTCAGTAGGTAAAATCATTTACGGCTCGCGGACCGCTCTGGACCCTCGTCCCTTCCCACAAGTATCGCCCTTTGCGGATTATTATTTATTATCATCGTGGCCGTTCCTCTGGCAAGCACGCGAGCCAGCATCCAATGCTGTTCTCCCAGCATCGTTTGCGTGACAGTGTGCGTGAAAACGCGTCTGTGCAAGCGGAATGGACGCGTGTCCATCCTGATCAGCCGGGGTCCCCGTAGGTTTGGTCACCGCGTCGAAGCCATCATCAATCACGTTTTTTCGGGGTTACTTTACTATTTATAGTTTGTTCGCATGGCCGTCTATTATCTTCCGTGGACGATAATTGTTTCGAAGCCGGGCCCTTTAGGCGAAGCTGATCATTAGGCCTCGGGATTGTGTCTCACTTAATCCTGGCTTCGGAGCTAGGTGCTCGAATCGTTTCCAGGGCTCACGAGATATCTCGTGCACGGTTAATCGGTTTATTAACAGTTCACGAGCGAAACGAGATACCAACGAAACCTGTCGACAGGGCTGAATATGGTAGCGCGTTAATGAACGCTGAAGGATGGATTGGATTAACGTAAACTGACGATTTATCTTTGGACGCTGCGTTCGGGGGGAAAGGAAAGGACGAAGGGGTCCGTAGGAAAGGTGGAAAAGAAAGAGGTTTCGATTCGGTCGGTGATGAGCTAAATGGATGTCTCTGGAAGTAGCCGAGCCTACTTTCATAATTCTTCAGCTTTCCTCGGCCTTTCCTCCGCTCGCTTCCCCTCCTCGCAAATGCGCCGGGACGAAAGTGGGATTAATGAAAATACAGAAGGTGAACGGGGGCAGAAGAGACGTGCTAAATGCACGTGTATATAGCAGGAAAGAGTTTCAGCAGGGTTGATTAATCGTCGCTGGTCAGGCTTCTAGAAAGAGACGTCACTCGCAAGACTGCCTGCGTCTAGCTTCGCAGTTCGCTCTTTGTTTACCAGCTCGAAATATCTATTTCAGCCTCCTCCTTTCTTTCGTTAGAAACATCGTAAAACAGTCGCACCCCTCAAAAATTTTCCAGCCCTTCGCGGCCCCCCTCGATCATCGGGAATTTTTCATGGCTGGTTCTTCATGGAGAATCTCGTTTTCGAAACGCTTCATATGGATATAATTCTGTATTAACAGAGACAGATTTTATGCATGAGGTTCTTTAGGGCGAGCATACGTGGAGAATGATGTAAAAAATTCCTGCATATGGTTGCGGCAAGAAATACTTATTTTTAAGCTAATTATATGCGAGATAGAAGATAATAATTATTTGTATATAATTACGATAAATTAAATATTTAGAATGCAGAATATTAAAATGTATTATTTTACTGAAATAAATTATTATGGGAAATGGACGGATTTTGTTAATTGAAATATACCTATTATTTCGGGACCCCGTAATTACGCTACAGTTAGGGCACCTAAGAATAGAAATACGATCCTGCATATCCATAATTTAAAGACTTTTCTCAGATAGAAATATATGGATTTTAGCCCTTCCTGGTAAATTCTCTTTAATAAAAAATATTCAAAAATATTCCCCCCAAAATGAACCCTCTGCGCTACAACGAGTCTAACTCGTCACGAGATCTTCGTGCCAAATCCCTCTTCAATGTGTAATTTTTCATAATGAAATCGTAGTACAAGGGCTTGGTATTCCACCAACTGAGAAATAAATAATTTCCCAAACCTGTAAAAATTTCCGACGAAACTTATTTACTTTTCCGCGCGAGCTGAAGAACCTTTTGCTCGAAATAAAATTGCCCCTTGACCCTCAGAGGCGTCGTTAAAAGCCACTTATCAATTTATCCAATTTTATCAGCGTGTCTCGCGAGGCGGTATCCAGTCCGTGGGGTTGGTCTGCGATAGGCCGACGGGGTGCAGGCAAGCCGAGGGGGTCGCACACATGGCAGAGACATTGTGCGAGGTCGGGCGCAAGGGGAGCCAATATGGGTTTTGTGTGAATAGCGTTAATAGTGGGAGGGGATTGCGGCACAGATCGGAAAGCGGGTGCGTGTGTCGGGGGTGGCCTTAACTCTGAATCAAAGGGCAGCTGATAGAGGCGAGAGAGAGCTCCCCTGCGGTAGCCGAGGTTCCACGGGAGGCGCTATGCTCAGCCCTGTGGCACGAGGGTAGCTGGGCTTCTCTGTCCCCTCCACCTCCGCTGGGTACGCCTGTGTCCGCGTGGTACGGTAATAAACCGGTGAAAGTTTGCCGGGGTGCCCCTTTTTGGCACGCGTGGAACCCCCCGTGTACCGTGGACGGTCGAAATCGTCACGGGGACAGGAATCGTTTCATTTCATTGGAAGTCGGCCTGGCGAGGACCTCTGTGTGCCGTCGTCTCCCCTGGAAAAGCTGTTTCGAATGCTGCCGTAAGCACGGCAGGGAAGTCTGTTCGTTCTTCCTCGCCGGGTTACTTATTGCCACGACAGAAATTCAACGTCTCCGGTGGAAGCGTTTAGCGAAGTTGGTGCAGTGTAGTGGAATACATCACGTGACCTCCCGACGAGTTAAGGTCCTCATGAGACGTGTCCCATCGCGAGTGTTCGAGTCGGTGTTGTTGGAATATCAATCACGCGAGTAATCGCTGCATCGTGTCTTCGAGTACCGATCAGACCGCAGCCATGACCAGCTCCGCGTATTTCGCCAGCAGCGAGGCGGACTACTGGCCTTATCAGTCATCCATCGGCGATCGAGCCAACGAACAGGGTATATATCCAGATAGTGCGTATCAAACCGGCCATCAGCAGCTACACTCCAGCTCGGGTTACAGTCAGAGGCCTAGCCAGGATCACTCACCCCCTTCCAGCCTGCTGGAGACTCTGCTGCGGCATGGAAAAGAAGCGATTAGCCAAGGTTACGCGAGTGCTGCTGGAAAACCGGTCACACCGCCGAGTGCTCCGAGTATTCCGCATATTTCCTGTCAGACTCCGCCGTACACACCTACGTCCTCGACTGACAGGACGTCACCGATCGCTGGATTCCTGTCGGATACGCCGGAACGAGCGCAGGAGACCCGAAATGGGTACTTGCAGGGCTATCAGGCCTATCCTACGCAGCCGCATTCTAGTAGCTGCGTGACACCCACGATGATGACACCTAACTCACCCACCAACTACGGCGTGCAACAGGGCTACGGTAGTTACGCGAATAATAATAATAACGGGAAGCAGAGCCCCAACGAGGCTAACGAGTTCGCTGACGAGCAGGCTCAGCAGCAGGTGGACTACCCGTGGATGAAGTCATCTTACTCTAACGGTTCGTAACAAAAAATTTTCGTGTAATTTAGCAAGGATACTTAAACACGGCAGACGAACGTAGACGCTATTTTGCGTGGGAATTAATAGCATTTGCTCCCACTGAAGCGTAGAAATTTTCAGAGAATTAGCTTCAGAACTCGACGATTCTATGCAAAATTTCCTTCGTCGTCTTATTTTAATTCGTATTTGATAAGATTTACTATAAATCGATTACTAAATCGTCGGTGTATAAAATTGTTCGGTCTTTGAGGGATTAAATAGCAAATTGAATCTTCCTCTGCTCTATGCCACTCCCAAAATTTACATATTTGCAGGCGACGCGAACAGCGTTGGTCAGAAGCGGACCAGGCAGACGTACACCCGATTCCAGACCCTCGAACTCGAGAAAGAATTCCACTTTAATCGCTACCTTACCCGAAGACGTCGCATCGAAATAGCTCAGGCCCTCTGCCTGACCGAGCGTCAGATCAAGATCTGGTTCCAAAACCGTCGCATGAAGGCGAAGAAGGACGGCAAGCTCGGTTACAACGGGTTAGAAACGACCTCGGAGGACACCATCCCGGCCAGTCAGAGCGGATCACCCATCGAGGGGCATTTGGTTAGCGGGACCAGCGCCACGACGCCGATGATGCACACTGGACAGGCCGCGACGTCCTGTCAGCCGACCACGGCCATGCAAGATCACCATCGATTGCACGAGGCGTATCTGCACTATCGTCATCAGCAGCACGGAATGTACGACAGCCACGACTACTTTCAGAAACAGAATTACGGAAGCCAGGTGGCGAAGCTCGATCATCACGCTGAATCCTGAACGCTTGTAACGCTGTACATAATAATGTCCCCTTGGATCGATTGATAGACTGTGGAAGACTGGTCGGTATAATTATCTACCTAGTGGCAATTTATAATATCGTTCTCCCGATCACTCTCGACGATCATAATCAACGAGCTCCTTCTAATGGAGAGGAATGTAATACCTACGATTATCCCGCGTTACACTTAATTCAATCCTCAACAACGTTCGAACTAGTCAACGACTACCCTGCGTGCACCTCGTCGCGTGGAACGACTCTTTGCGAGGCTGCTGATCAAAGAATCACCGAGGAATCATCGAGAATTCATCCGTGAGACGTATGTGCACATCACCTAGCTAAAATAAGCTAGGCAGCTCGCGACAAAATCGAGCTCTGGATCGTGAGCGAGGAACATGATGCACGGGACAAGATCGGGCCAGCTGACCCTGCAACCACTATGATTTATGACGAAATGAGCTAAACAGTCGAGCATCCTGTGGCTCAGGTATCCCGAAAGCGCGGTCGTTCACGCCGCATTTCGCTCGGTCCTCGTCGATCGGTTAGCGTTACAACGCGCTGCACCTTCGCCACGAAGAGCAGCTCGAACGTCCTCTCGAAAATATTTTGACTCGCCCGCTAAAATTCATACGCGGTTGATTAATGACGCTGACTAGGCACTGCTCGGCCGCGCGTCGCTTCCGCTTTCGTTACGCCTTTCCGAGCGTGGTTTCAGGAACACGGAGAATCCGCAAGAGCCCGGTTCACCGACGATTTGGCACCTCCTTCGTCGCTTCGGAGGATGAAAGTCATCCACGAGGAAGCGAGTTTAACGTAGCATCGCGCGAGAAGCTCTCGTCTGAGAAGCCTCTCGTCTGAGAAGCCTTTCGTCTATGGCTGAAACAGGATTTCGGGATTGACGCATCTGCGAATAGAAATCGATAGAGACGCAAAAGACTCGGGAATTGAAAGGACAGATTTGGAGAATTACTCGTAGAGCCATGTTTGTGACAGAAATTATTCTAGAAAATAAAATAAAAGAGGACTCGACGGTTTGATAAAGAGTTGATGACCAATTGTTCGAATGGAAGACGGTTTAGAACTTGCCGATTCTTCGTTGCGAGTCGAGGCAACAACGTGGGGAGTCGAAAAGTTAAGGGATGAAGCGGAGTGGGGGCTCGCTGGGCAGCTGCGCCGTTCACACGAAACAAGATGGCCGAAAACGTTCCTCGTGCGTGCACGAGCGTCTTGCTTACGCTTCGTACTTTCCAACAATTTTCTCTTCCGTTTGATTCGCGGCTGGAATTTTCTTTGCTCAAGTTTACGTATATCGTCTGCGAATCTTCGAAGATCGTGTTCGTCCAAGTTGCATCGAACAAGGTGAAGTGCGCGTTTGAATAATCGAGAAGATCCCGCGAAAACGTAATCGCCGGTTGGAGGGCCTGTGCGAATTTGTGTTCGAGTTGCGACTTGTTTTCAACGGACTCGCGGTGGTAATTACTTAATTTATAAGCACCGTTCGCTGCTTTTCACCGTCGTGCACGTGCTCCTTCTATTGCTGCAATGACTTTTGCGTAAGTGGACTGTAAGGATGCACGCGAGTAACGCTAAATGTTCCTACTAGTTAATTAAACGATGTAAATATTGCTATTTATCCAACGACCGTGATAAAATGTCCTATGAAAAATGTGCCAACTCCTTTCATCAGAGGAGCGTTTACTTTTAATCGTAGATAATAATTATCGCATAAGTATGCTTCCTGGTTAACTTAATCTTATTTATTAAGAGTCAGAAACAATCGTAGAAAATGGTAGCTCCCTTGCGATACGGGGCAAAATTTTCCCAACTGTACCTTCAGCGAGATACACTAGTCGACTAAGAATAAGCTTTTTATACTTAATTTTATACCGAGAATAAATTATTCCAAAATGGCTGCTACTCTTCATTCGACGGATAATCACTCTGGACGATGACGAGATAAATTGAAAAACAAAAATTACCAGCCAACTACACGCACCGCGCACGTATTCCGAAACACGGCTCTGCGGAATTTTCTGACATAGCCGCGAACAAGTAGGCATTTGCATATACATAGACGTAGGCACGCAGCCGCGTGCCGTCAACGGAAGTCACTTTTGCCTGGAATTAATTCAGACCGCCAGCGAAGGCTGGATCCTCGTCAATGGGCTACCAGCGACCGCAGGAAAGCGATTGGACAAACGAGGCCGGTGAATCGCGAGTCGTGTGGTCGTTATCGGTGGATCGCGAGGCGTCGATGGCGATCGATAAAGCATTTTAATGGTGATCGCGGTTTTCCCTTATCGCGAGGATTCCTCGGGCACGCCAGATCGTCGGCCTTTAACTATACATTCCGCGTTCTTTTCTTATGCAAACGCAGCGGGATCTATGGTGGAGGAGAGACGTGCCATTTGCGAAATGGTCACGGATTCTCGACCAGAAGTGGGGAGAGGGAGAGAGAAGTAGAAAGAGGGAGAGAGAGGAAAAAGGGGGGCCGAGTGAAGGTTCGTACATGGCAGTGTATAGGTGAGGCCACATCGCGAGGAAAGAGAGAGCACAACCCTGGGACGAACGCCGGCAGCGAGAGTGAACCTTCGGTTTCTAGGGGTTGGACGAAGAGGGCGAGGGTCGATATTGTGCTTGACAGATAGTTTCCCATAGCTCCGGCAATCCATCATGGCCGGCACGCGGATACGTATTGGTTTTTCTGCAACGCGTCTTAGCTGTGAACCTCGAATTGAATATATTTTTTTCCCATCTCCGCCCTGTCCGGGTAACCCGCGCGGAATTTATCAGCCCTCTCGCGCCCCCGCCTCTTCCTAGACGAGTTTATAAGGCCTTTTTTTCACTCCCATCTCCTCCCACCGCTGTTTAAACTTTGCCAGATTTAAGACGAATCCGTTCGACTCAAGCTGCCATCGAGATTTTTCTACGGGCTATTAACTCGTTATAAGGCCTTCAAGAAGCTTTCTCCTTGTAAAAAAGTAGCTACTTAGAATATTTCCGTTGCTAATAACGTCAGATTAATTTGAATCGTTTTAAACTGAACGCTGATTATTAACCCTTTGCACTCGACGATTTTTTGACTAAAGAAGAGTAGAAATTCTAAGATTCTCTGCTATAAAATTGACGATACTTTTTTGAGCAGTAAATAAGGAATCATATAATAATCACCGCGTGCAATTATTCGATTTTGATATCTCGCATACTGTTACGTTATCTTAAATTTGGTATATCAATTAATATCGATCTTCCAGATATTTATGACACGGTGACTAGAACTCATCTCTCAAGTGCAGGGAGTTATTCTTTAGAAATTTTTCCTAATAGATACTGGGTGGTATTTTCTGATTTAAACGTCGAATGACGAATTGACAGTCTAGGTTCCGTTTTACAGTCTCGAACTCTGATAAATGATATGCAAAACGAGAAACGTTCGCGTAATAATAAGTGTAAATCCGTAAATCAAGAAAATGCTGAAAAAGATTAACGCGAAATAAATTTTAATTTAAAAAAGAAAATAAAGAAAAGACACTCGTCGGGATTTGATGTCTACGTGGTAATATATAGAAGTAAGGTTTGATAGGACCGGAGAGAGACTCGTGTTAAGGGTGCACGAAGGTTTTAGAAGCGAGATCTAATACGAATCTCGTGGTCCAGATATCCTCGATAAAGATCATTCGAACAATTTTGCTTTAAGGTTACCTCCCGTATAAACTGCCAATGATGTATAGCAGGGAGTGTCTGAAAGGTTACATTCTAACTGTCTCTATTAGCTTACAAGAAGCATCAGCCCACGAGGCCGTGGCAAACAACAAAAAGAAAAGCATCGACCTGGCAACCCTTATTTATGCAAACGCATGAAACCGTCCACGCAGGGGTTTAATATATGAGCATCGTGACAGCCGCACAACCACGACAAGATCTACATTAAACCTCTGCTTCCTAAACTTACTCGCACGAGTCATTGCGTCATTGGTCTCCGGCGTGTCGTACAACCGTCGGTGGAATTAAATTTTGAAACACAAGATCGTACAAATAATTATCGACCTTGCGGAATCGAGTAACACTCGTAAACAATGGAATTGATATATTAGACCAGAATTCGGTAACAAAATCACCAAGTGCATAACGAATTACTGCGAACTGCAATCGATTCTGCAAATAATAATTAAGTTCCATTAACAATTTTTCAAAAAATAAAGCAAATATATTCGATCGAGAAATTAACGAAATCACGTGATCGCAAAGTGATCGAAGGTGTACTATATTTCTTCAAAACGTACTATATTTTTATCGACTTCAAAAATGAATATCTAGCTATACCTATAGACCTACGTTATACTAATGGCGGAAGCCTCGATATCGCCCTGTGCGATAATTATTATAGTACTAAAATCGAATTATACACGAATCAAAATTTTACCTCATTTGCATTACATTTTTATATACAGAAATATACCTGTCTTCACCAATTTCCAAAATTATCAAAAAAGAAACGATAACAAATTACGTCTAGAACCAATGCTCAGAATATTCACGATTCAGTGAGCGTGTGATATATTAAAATGGAGGAGGATTTTTGAAATACTTTCACGTCGCTTTTTAAGCACTCGCACTCGTAATTTCATCTGCAGCCTACCAGCCGTGGTCGATTGCATTGCTACCTGCGAGCAAGAAGAAGCGCGATCCGCGATAATTCGCGGCTGCTTGGAACCCGGTATCAGCGACAATAATTACTCGCACGGACTCATTCCAGTCGGACGGGTAGCTGCATTACCGATGGGGTAACGCGGAGGGGGCAGAAATCGGCGCGCAAAGCGTCCGACATTCGCGTCGCGGAGAGAAGGGCACAACAGATACACGTGTCCTGGCGGCTCTGCTTTGCGACACGTGATTCATGGAGGTCCCGATACGTTTTTTACACCTGAGACGGCTTTATTAGAATTTCTAATGGGACGAACGACGTAAGAGAGAGACGGCGAGCGGAGAAGCGACGAGAGCGAGCGAGATGGCGGGCGAGCAGCAAAAGAGTGACACGCGGCCGCGAGGCAATGCGGATCGGACCGAAATGCTCCGACCGTGCCCGACTTCTTTCCAACTCGATCCCCCCTGATGCCTTTGGCTTTCATTACGTCAGTCTGAAATACATCGACATCCTGACGTGATGACTTCGTTATCTCTGTCTACGGCCCGTTCAAGACCGTCGTACATCAACGCGACTTTCGCCGCTGCTCCTCTGCTTCGTCGCAGACCTTCCTAATTTTGACAGAGGTGCACGTTTCGTAGTTCGTGGCCTGCGTTCGAGGCTAGTGCGGCGCGCGGGAAATACGAATTCGGGTTACGCGCTATTGGAATAAAATCGGTAGTACATCGTGATTATTGGCGAAATATTTTGAGTTTGGTTAATTGTTCCATAAGTAGAAATTTTTTTTTCAAATACGTGCAGTTTGGGAGTGAACTTTTTTGAAATGGAGTCGTATGGCTGACTATTTTATGAGATAAAATTTAGGGGAATGGAGAAGCGAAGGATTAAACTGTCAATTAAAAATTTTAACTTTGAGCATTTAACACTGGGTTTACGGGGCCCGGCAATTTGACGCGTTTCGAATTTCACGAAGAAAATTAAAGAAATCGTTTACATTTAAATAAAAATATTCCCCATGAATATTGTAAATTTTATGTAAATATATATCTGGTAGCTTCATTTATAAATTAATAATATATGATTGTATTCCTCTTTAAGTTGCCTTACAAGAAATATCCGCAAACCCAGTGTTAATATTTTCCGAGATATTAACAAACACTTTCGGTGCCACATTCTTTACCGCATACTACTAGTGTTTTCTATTACTCTTACGCTATCCGACAACAAATATCTTCTACGTAAAGAAAAAAAATTAATATTACTATTTTCGACGTGTTTATCTGTTTCTGAATAAATGCCTCCGAGAATAATTCGACCTTTGTCTTTACAAATCCCAGGAATCATAGGTATAAATAGAAAAGCGTCAGCCGAAGGAAGTACCTATGAAATCTCGTATCCCGGGAAAATGGCGCCGATTAACACCCGTTTATATCAGGCAAAGAAATCGTAATCGAGAACGGTGCAACGCGACCCGGTTCTCGCGGCGAGAACTCGTTGGAAAGCGGCCTCCGGAAGGCCGGAAACGGCCCCCGAAGTCTGCCGCGCAAGAACAAAGCGGCATCGCTGGCGCGATGACGAATCCGCAAACGTCTCGGCAATGATCGCGTTTCCAGCGACTCGACGGTGTTTTGCGGCGAGGATGAACCGTGTCTGATCCGCGATCACTTGTCAACCTCCGTCTCCCTCTCTCTTTCTCTCTCTCTCTCTCTCTCTCTCTCTCTCTTTCTCCGAACGAGTCGGTTGACGCGCGCGCGCGCGGTCGTTGAGGGCACGCCACCGCGGCGACGAGGAAAGAGAGGCCTAGGAAGGATGGTAGGTGTAGGACAAATACCGGGCTCCGAAGTGGCGAATACCGAAGAGGTGGTGGGGATGGCCGCGTACACGAACACAGCCGCGAGAGAACTTAAAGTGGAAGAGATAGCCAGTTCGGTTGGCGGTGGTGGGGCGCGGCGGCGCGCTGGTGGGGGGACGCGGAAGAAGGGGTGGGGCGGCCGGGGGCGGGCGCGCGCGACAATTCAACAGGAACGGCCGCACTTGCCACATCTGGCGAGCGAGTGCTATACTACGCGATTTTCGCTCGCTTTTCTTTTCTCTCCGAAAATCCCCCGGCTGCGAATAGTATTCCGTATATTCGCTTTACCGTGAACCTTTCTTCCCGAGCGTAGAAATAATAAGAGAGTCGGAAATCGTGGCGACGTACATCGCGACGGAGTGTCGGCGAGCAACGACTCGGATCGGGACGATGGAGGAAACGAGACAGGGGAAATGGGAAGAGTAGAATCGGTGGGAACGCGGAAAATATGGAAGGAAAGGCGAAACGGTAAAGTCGAGCGCGAAGAGTTATCCGCGAGAAGCAAGGAGAGCTCCGCCTCCTCGGCCGTCCCCTTCGCTCCGGAACCCCACCGGCACGTCGCCACCCCGCGGTGCCCCCCGTTTGACCAACTGGCTACTACGTCACACATGCTTCTGCTTGCTCGGAGCCGCCAACTCCGAAGGCTCTCCTCTCGACCGGCTCAGTCGGTTCAGTGAGTTACGAGTTGCGTCCGGGTTCGCCGTTCGTGCGATAACGGGGGCGTCAATCGGATTGCGCGATTGGGAGAGGATTCCTAACCTCGTGCACGCTTTCCTCTCTCTTTCTCCGTGTCTCTCTCTCCGTCACTCTCTCCCGGTCACCCTGTCTCCGTCCCTGTCGCTCCTTCTTCAGCCCGTCCCTCTCATTCGGCTATGGGCAACAGGTTTGAATTTATGGGACAATAAAGAGTGCGGTGCGTAGTGCGCGCGTGTTTCCCTCTCTTTCCCGCCAGCGAGAACAGCCCCGTTTCTCCCACGGACACGTTCCGGCTCCTCTGCCACCGTGAACGGAGAACAGCGCGCCGGAGACTATCAAACTCTCGTAAAACTGTCAGCCGCGGCCGGCCGGCTGACTTATGCGCGCCCCTTCTTCCGACCGCGGCTCACCACTCGTCCGCCCTTCGACGCGCGGATTCCGTGCGACTCGCGGGACCCGCGAAACGCGGCTGCAAGTGGACCGATGCCAGTGATCTGAGCGGAAACTCCGAGGCTCGATTTCGTCGCAGCGAACAGACGGCACTGGAGAACCGACGGCGGCGGCGGCGGCGGCGGCGGCAGCGGTTGCTGGATCGGAGAAACGTGGAAGATTCTTCATCGAGTGGACACGCGAGAGGAAGGCAGAGCTAGAGAGAGGTTAAACGAGACGATGAGGATCTCGCGTTACGGCTAAAACGCAGCGATAGGCGAACGACGAGCGATCGCCGAGTCGAAGACGAAGAGCGAAGGAAGATCGAAGAGCGATCGGCGATCAAGCGGAACGCGGCGGCAGCCTCTCGCGGGGAACCACCACCTCTTCTTCCTTCTTTCCACGGCACGAGGGTGTACGCGGAAGGGGGCGCGTGCGCGCGTTGCCCCCTCGCAGAGACGGCAAGCGGAAGACTACTTCTCGGTGACGTTGCGGCTAGAAGGTTGCAGAGGAGAAAACGACAGCGAGGGAGAGAGAAAGAGAAAGAGAAAGAAAAAGAGAGAGAGAGAGAGGGAGAGCGAAACGCAGAGAGATCCTCGCCCCACCATCGGTCCTCGGGGCTCCCGAATATCTCTCCATTAGCCCCCCTGACGGTGCTATCCCCTCTCTGTGACCCCTCGGATTTCCTGTCTTGCTCGCACACCCCTCTCGACGGCTCTTGTCACGTCGGGTAGCAGCCAGGCAACACCACCACACGAGCAAGCAGCAGCAGCAGCGCCAGCAGCAGCAGCACCAGCACCAGCACCACACAGACCCGACGGAGACGCAAGGAACGGGGTTGAAGAATCCTACGCCGGCGGAGAGACCAATCAAGGTTTGACGAACGACGGGGATTGGTCGAGGCGCTCCTCTGACACGCAGAGAGCGCGGGCACGTGACAAGCTACCGCACACACCGGGCCTCCGTTGGATCGTGGCGAGGCCTTCAGTACGATACCAACCACCCTCCGCGCACGCAACAGGAACGGTGAACGCCGAGCCGCGGCAATAACGCTTCACCCCCTAATGCGGTGATATCGGTACACCGGCATACCGACGATCCACACCAGCACGGACAGAGTCATCCAGCAGCAGCACAGCAGCAGCACGGTTCGGCTCTTCCGTCACACCAGCATCGCGTACAAACGTTTCGTTTCGTTCCGTTCCGTTCCGTTCCGTTCCATATCCGTTCTTCGCGAATCTTCCGTTGCATCGGTTGGTTCCGCACTTGTCGTCGTTGTCGTCGTCGTCGTCGTCGACGTGGTCGGTATCGCGATCGCGGCCACGACCGCGGCGGATCTCGTGTATATACGGTTGTTCGAGGCAAGGACAACAGCGGTGATTCGTGCGAATAAATCATCGAGGAAGAAAGAAATAAAGAAGTGCATGGGGTCTCGTCTTCAATGGGGCGACCCGATAAGCCGGCTGTTACGCGCTACTGCACGCTGCCTCGACGAGTTCTCTGTAGGTAATTGCGACTCGTGAGGTCGTAAAGAAGCAGAAGACAGTTTTATAGCCCAGGCCCACGTGGCCCTCGTAAACTCGACTCGGCTCAGGTCGGTTTAGACTCTGCCCGCCTGCCGGCACACGACTGCCTCTCCTTCTATTCGTCGCGATCCCCCTCGTTCATTATCGAATCGTTTAGGGACGTGTTTATCCGCGTGTAACGGGCCGCGATAGGTGTGAACGCGGCAAACGAACAGGAGGACGGTGAGAGCAAGGTTCATTTTTTCCCCGCCAAGTGATAGAACCTACGCACGTTCCTTTTACCCTGCAGTGTGACATGCTACCCTTCCCATTGTCATCGTCATCGTCATCGTCGTCGTCGTCGTCGTCCTCGTTCCTGTCCTCGTCGTCGTCGTCGTCGTCGTCGTCGTGAGCGATCAACGCGACCAGCGATGACAGGATCCCCCATTTAACGACAGTGCGCGTACCTTGGCCGCCACGCGGAGACCAGATCTGAGATCAACGGTGGTGTTGTTCGTCGTGAAAATCGAGCCATACGCACGTGTGGAACGATCGGTAAAGTGACGTTGACGACGGGTGCACTCGC
Organism: Eufriesea mexicana; assembly: GCF_001483705.2. Classification (NCBI taxonomy): domain Eukaryota; kingdom Metazoa; phylum Arthropoda; class Insecta; order Hymenoptera; family Apidae; genus Eufriesea; species Eufriesea mexicana. Next base: position 764,293 of record NW_016908771.1, on the reverse strand, counting down.
GTGAACCATGAGTTCCTATCAGTTCGTCAATTCGTTGGCATCGTGCTACGCGGGCCAGCAGGCGCAACAGCAGCCACGAGCCACGGCCAATTCACCTGGAGAACCGATGCAGGCGGCATCGCCCGCGGGTGGTGACTATTACAACCCGAACGCAGCCGCGACCAGCTACCCGGCACCGTGTTACTCTCCTCAGCAACACTATCCTCAGCATCCGTACGCCACCCCTGCGTCCGGCATGCAGCACACGGCACCCACGGGTATGATAGACTACACGCAGTTGCAGCCGCAGCCGCGACTCAGCGCGACCACCACCTCGCAGCAGCATAGTATGCACCAGCAGTCGCAGCACCATCCGCAGCAGCATCATCCTCAGCAGCAGCTCCATCAGGACCCGACGACGCCGCTTCTCCAAGCCGCGTCCGCGCCATCCGCACCGTCCACCTCGAGCTGCAAGTACGCCGACTCGACGTCCTCCACCAGCGTCGCGTCGCCTCAGGATCTGACCACGTCCACCTCGAGGAACAGTCCGACCCCTCTGGTGGCACCAGGCACCAGCAAGGCCGCGTCCGGTCTCACCTCGCCGCCAGGAAGCTCGTCGAGGTCGTCGGTCGCAGCATCCGCTGCCTCTCCAGCCAGCGGAAGTTCCAGACCCGTGGCAGAGGGAAGCTCCACGTTGACCACCGCGTCATCCGCCTCCTCGCCTGCATCCTCCACCTCCAGCACCTCCAGCACCGGCAACAACACGTCGAACAAGACCAACCCCACCGGCAACGAACCGCCGAAGATCTACTCGTGGATGAAGAGGGTGCACATCGGACAGAGTAAGTCCCTTTTTCTTTTTCCTCTTCTTCTTCTTCTTCTTCTTCTTCTTCTTCTTCTTCTTCTTCGCCGCCCGATCGCCTCGCTCGCGTTTAATTGCGGGTTCGCCCATGGTCGGTAGGCGAGCTGGGCCAAATTGCCGCGAGAATTGGTCCCAAAGAGAGCGGGTTGTCCGACTGGAAGGCACGCACACCGGTGCTCCTCGAGTCGTTAGGAAATTATTGCAAAACAGACCGTCCGAGTATCACAAAGAAACTCCAACCAGTCCCGCTTCCCTCTATTCAGGTTCTCCTAGATAGCCCAGTCTCGATCCCACTCGAAGCACGATCCCGTTGCTCGCGCGTTACCGACTCAAATAAAACCACGCTATCGCGAATCATCTCGGGGTCATCTCCGAGCGTCTCCCCGGGACCTCTCTATGGTCCTCGAATTTTCGCCGCCAACGTCGCGAACACGTGTTCCCCGGGCCGCAAACGCCGGAAGAAAGTTCGAATTTCGAAGCGTCCTCGGCTTCTCGAGTTTCCCAAAAACGCGAGGTCATAGGCGACCGCAGTGGACAGGGGAAAGAGACGCGGAGGAACCGCGCGAAAACGGGGACTCGGGTGGGCCGTAAATCGCGCGTCGGCCCGGGCCCCATCGGCGATAAGTCATAATGGAAACGCGCGATGGAAACCTCGCGGCTGAGTAAAAGTAAGGAGCCGGTGATTTGTAGATCGGCTCGGCGGAAATTTGTGCCAGTGTGTCATAACAGGAATGCGGGTTCGCGGGCCCCGCCGCGTGATTATTTCACGACGGCCGCCACCTTAAACCGCCGTTAAATCACGGCTGAAATATATCAGCCGGGCGATTATAAATTTCGATACTCGTCGGTGATAGCGGTTCTCGTTCCTATATCGCGTTACTCGATGTTGCAGACGGGAAAACGACGAAGAGGAATCGTTCCCCGACGGATTTTTAACTATTTCTTTCACCCTCGTCGCCATTTAATCCCTCTTCTTCGTGCTCGATAATCGGTTGGTCGCTGGAATCGTTCCGACGACTCGAGGTGCGTGTTGCTCGCGGAGAACGAGTTGCCCCGGCGAAAGAATTTATCGGGGGGCAATTTGGGGCAATTCGCGAGCGCAGGGTGCAGTCTCTAAACGTTTCGCGTTATCGCGGAATCGCGGACGCGTAAGGACGAGCAAGAATAGCGCGAAATAATCGATAGGACAGCTCCGGCTGTTCGAAAATAGGTGAAAATTGCTCGACTATCGTGTCAGGAGCGAAGGCGGAATAAGTAGAAGCCAAGGAAAGCCGAGGAACAGGTTGAGGTTAGACCGAGACGGATAGACGATGGGGATTAAGTTGGATATCGATAAGGGGGATAATAAACGAGAAACGCGGTAAACGTTGACGAGAGGGGCTACCATTAACGAGTAGCTATTCCTTACTTTCTATCGGCTGGATCGCGTCAAACTTCGATACTCGATGCGAGGAACTGGTGGTGCCTGGTCTGTCGATAAGCTATCGAGGATTTGGGATTCGCGGGAAAATTCTGCCTACTGGGATTATAAATGAGAGACAGTCTAGCTGGACTATGTCGACGACAAGATTCTCAGCAGAAGGAACGAGGTGTTTTCCTCTCAGCTAAGGGCGAATGAGACCCTTCTTATAAAAGATCAGGAAAGTCGACTCGCGACGGCCACGGGCACCCTGGTAGCCCCACGATTCGTCAACTCCCTCGACCATCTCCGGAAATACGCAAAACACCAGCAGACTATCGAAGAAACTACGCGTGAACAGAAAGGAAAGTAGCCGAGTACCGTCGCGAATGTCCACTCTCTCACGGCCAATTGTCACCTCGCGAGGAGGCATCTACCTCTGCAAGGGGCCTGTGCGAAACGGCGATTACGTAAACGCGCCGGCAAGTGGCTGCCGACACACATCGGTGGCAGTGGTTTGCGAAATCGGGCGGCAGATTGTACGACGGATAAGCGGCGCGGGCTATAAAAATACGGAAACGAGAGGAGACAAATAGAGTGCGTCGGCTGGGCACGGATGGGCCGCCAAGGGGGTTGGGAGCCGTTGCAAGGGTAAAGAAAGAGCCGAGAGCCACGGAGGGGGCCCGGTCGAGGCCAGGACAAGAGTAATTCAGCGGAGTCCAAGAGGCTGGATCCACCTGCCCCCGTGGTTCAAAGGAGATAAGACAGCGAGCGCTGGTCGCGTTCACATTAGTCGCCCCGCGTGATTTACTGCGTGGCCAGTATGATTCAGTCAGCGGGGAATTTGACGAAGAATTAATGGTATTATGATATCGTGTGTAACTCTATGTATGTGCGCCCGGGCCATAAATCAGGCTGCATTGTGAGGCGCGGGGGGCCCTTTCCTTCGTCTCTCTTCCTCGCTCTCTTTCCCGCTCCTCTCTCTCTCTTTCTCTCTAGGCTCTCTGTCTCGCCGCCACCCCGTGTGTGTTTCTTTCTCCGTTTCCATGCCCCGGTCCCTCCATCCTTCCCTCTCTGTTCTCTCTCCGCGTCCGGCCTCTCACGAACGAAGGCCGGAGCCCATTCGACGGGCCTCCCAAACGGGATACGAAAACCAAAGCTCCTTTCTTTCCCTACGCGTTTCTGGTTTCCTCTGACGGAGGTCCGACACTCCAACAGGGGGTTAGAGTTACCGTCACGGATTTCCCGGCCAAATTGCATCTGCAATTTCGAATTTCTCCCGGCCAAACGGCACAAGCTTCCTCGCTCCGATGCACCGCGAACCTACGTACGTGCTCCCTGTTATTCCTTCGGTACCGCCAGAGGTTTCACACGCGACTCGGTTCGAGGTAATACGCGAAAAGCTAGGTTTACACGTGGAGCCTTGATCGCGTTGAAAGAGCTGGTGTCCGCGGCTGCCACGGGACCCCAAAGACTAGAATTACGGTACACGCGACGCACGGCGAACGGTACCGCCGATGGAGAGCCGAATTCTTCCACCACGCACCAGAAGACGTCTCTCGAGCGAGAGCCTGGCCTCGCATTAATTGCGCCAGGATAGAGGTAATAACTGGTCCGTTCGCGGAATTGCGAATAAACGACAGACGAACTGGACGACGGTAAATCACGAAAAGTCGCACGAGCGTCCCGCCGTCAAAGGGTGAATCGTCCCCGAGATAATTACGCTAGGTGAGCTCTGACCTGGCCGTGTCTTCCGTAAATGATCCTCGCAAGCAAAGGATCAGCGTTCCCTCTTTCTCGTCGCTTCCACTCGTTCTCTGACGAGAGACGTCCAGGGTCGAGGACTTTGAATTCTTTGAAACTAGAATTCGCGACAAGGTCGCAACGTGGCAGAATTTTTCTACGGGTATATAGAGATGACGATAATGACGATTGTTAACGTACGAACGACTGTCTTTGGATGTGATTCGAGGCGAAACTGAGCTCTCGCGAAGCTCTTGTATAATCCGATGTGATAATCATAATCCTAATCACTGGTGATTTGGAAAACTCCAGACCTCGCACCAAATTCGTGTTAATACGCGATTCCTTGCTATTGTACGAAGACACGCGTCGAAAGAGCGTGCAAGGAGTCCTTCCGCGTATTCACGGCGGCAAGGGTTGGTTCGCGGAACCAGTTCTGGCGTTAACCCTCTGTAACTGGAACTCCGTTTTGCATAGGCAAAGAGAATTATGGCTGAGGAAGCTAGTAGTGAAACGACGCGAGTGTCTTTCTCTGAAAGAGACACAAGTAAGAGAAAAAGGAAGGAAAGGAAGAAGGAAACGGTACATAACATTCTATGAATTGCTCAGTCTTCACGAATACCTACATATAGGTAATATTTAACTGTTGTCTGAGAACCGATGTCCATATTTTTAACGCAAGATAGTAGTAATTTTCTTTTAACTCTTTGCGGCGCAGGATTTCAGATAATAAATTTTTAATATTTAACAGTTGTCTGGGAACCGATGTCGATATTTTTAATGCAAGATAGTAGTAATTTTCTCTTAACTCTTTGTGATACAGGATTTCGGATAATAACAGACCCATGTTGCATAGATGTCTTATTGCGTTTTAAGTGAAACAAAATTGGTATATTTTTACTAATAAAGGAATCATTATGTAAAAACATAAAACCAGGAAAAAATGATTGTCGCGATAGACCTTCAGCTTGCAACAATCGATGAACCTGTACTGGCATGTCGAATGTTGCCAACACACGCGAATACGTTTATAATATTTGTTGAAGGTATTACCAACTGCTTCACGTAAATAAGACGAAATATAAAGCTATGCGACCAAAAATGTCCATGTCCACCATGCATTACGGTGCATCAAAAAGATTGAAGACTTTCAATCCCACTGTGCCCCAAAGAGTTAAATGGGAAATAGATTGTGGCATAATGTATTGATCATATAGCCTGCAATTTTCAGCCATCTTGTAATAGGTTAGGAACTAAGACGATATAATAATTTGTTTGAGTATCTGGAAGAGTGTCGATTATTCTATTACTAAATTTATTACAATTATATACTCGTGTATATATATTCTATATACACACGATTATCTCGAATTAAATATTCCGCGCCATTTTTTCTCTGATCTCCCCAGTCAAACAGAATTTTTCACTCTTTGTCACCAATTCTCATATTAAATTTGGGAATTTATGGCTATTATCCTGACAAGCGAATCACTTGCTATAAGAGTACAACGATAAGACATGTGCCCGTGATTATGGAAGTGGTCAAAGTCACTTATATTTTTCTGAAATATTCAAAGCCTCGGCCTTCATAATACGTCATAAATTATAAAATTAATTGCGATAAAGCTACAAATTCAATTATTCACTGTTTTGTAGAAAATAAATATATTTTATCGTAATATAAATAAATGCAACACGAAATAAATAATAAAATCGTTCCTCTTAAGTCTATGACTTAGACCACTTTCATAATTGTAGGCACATATGTATCTTCAATTATAAATAAATCGTGCACAGATAGAATGCAATAATACCAATGTCGATACATCTTTATCTCGACGATTTCTGGGTCCTAGCCATTTCCAGGTCCCAAATAAAAATATCGATACGAGAACCAACCTTCACTTTACCCACAAAACTCAGCGTTTCGCGCAAGATCCTAACCCAACCGAAAGAATCAGCTTCGCGAACATCAGCCGTCACCAAATTGCAAAAACAAACGCAGCGAGTTGCAGCATCGACGCCGAAATAGATCGAACTCGGCGCGCTTCGATCGGCAGCAGCATCGCAATGGCGTCGAAGCTCGTGGGGACGCGGAACCAACGCGGAATTGGAAAACAGCTCGAGAGAACGGACAAGAAAATAGACACGCGGCGTGGATGAGGAAATAATTGATTCGTGGAGGAACGCGTTCGGCAACGCTCTCGAGCCTCAGCGTCGCGACGCTTTCGAGCCCCCTCTCGCAACGCAAACGTTCGAGCGAGCTTTGGAGAAATAAACGCGCCGCGAATCCGACGTTTCCGCGTTGGAGCGGAACGGGGATTATCATGGAGCACCGAGAATATCCGTTCCAGCGCGAGGATCTCGAAAGTGGCGTCGTTCCGGATAATAATAGACCCCGAACGCGTGTTTTGGCTGCGTTCAGTTCGATGCTAGAGGGTTATCAGTCGGCGAGGACGTCGGGACGTCGGAGGATCGAGAGCGTGGGCAAAGATTCGAGATCCGAAACTCGAAAATTGATGGCTCGTTCGCGCGATATCTTTCCCGGGCATAATGAAATTCGGTATTAAAGCACGGTGGTTATACCGCGCGGCCGTGATCCGAAGAAAGTACCCGGCAGGTAATTTGCTGCAACGGACCCTTTTTCCGTGGAGTGGCCCGGTCAGAGATGACATCGTTCGATAAAGCTGCGTGGAGAATTGTTTTTATATATTTTCCTCGTTCTTTTTTCCGGCGGGTACGCGTCGTCGGGTAAAAAATGGACGAATTAAAAGTTGGGAGATGCCGAGATAATTAGTATACCGAGAAAATGATGCACGAGATTAAAGCTCCCCTTGCCCGTGCCCCTGGCTCGTTCGGCGCATAATTATCTTGCACGAGAACAGCGCAATTCTCGATATCCTTTCCATTATACGTGACCGGAATTTATTCCAAATTATGTATCTCGATCGTGCCTTAAATCGTTACAAGTTTCGTTACGCGACGCGGAGCACCTCCTGCGGGCAGCGCCCCCGTTGCTTCGGGGAACAAAGCTAGAAGGACCGGGGCAATCTGGTCGATTATTCTCGAACATCACTGGGACACAGTCTCGTTAACTCGTTCAATTTCTCGCACTTCTGTAAGACTGTAAAAGCCTGTCCACGGTGGTGGAGAAGATCGATCAAACGCAGGACACGAGAGTCACGATTAACGCGGGATCTAGGCCCCATTTCGCGATCTCGTCGACGAAAAATCGGCGAGACGAGTGGAGGGTAGCCCGCGTTAATGTCCACGAAGCACGCAGGTCGAGGAACCACAAGATAACGATCGCGAGACCCACCGGGGTTCTACCGATCTCTCGCGTCGACGGACCGGTTGGAACGAGCGAAAACGGATCGGAAACGGATCAGAAACGGATTGGAAACGGATCGACCGACGGTGGTCGATCGCGGTGTATTCGGAATCGGCCATAAGTTAAACGCGACGGTAATCGGCCGGTTATCGGACGATCGCGCGATTATTTTACCCTGCGGCCTAACGATTCGGCGAGAAGTTGCCAGGCGGAAGGTGGCCTCGCGTAATTACAGGCCGATCGCTCTCTCTCGTAAATAAGCACTCCGCGAACCTTTTCTCTGTACTGTCCCGACGGTAATCGCGAGTCGCGAGATCGCGTGTAATCGGTTTGTTCGAACGCTTAGGCTCGTTCCGCGCGATACGAGCGCGAGGGACCTTGGCGTCCTGGGCCCAACTCGCTGGACACGTTTGTATAATTGCCAGCCGAGGCTAATTGGAAAGTAGCTGCGGCGGGAGGTGTTGAAAGTTTCATAGATCGAAGTTTCGCGTGAAAAAGCCGCGCGTAGATCTCGCTAGGGTAATTATAGGGAAAACGCGACGCGCGGATAGGCGGTGGCTCTATGGACGCAGACCGAGCACACCGATGGCTAGGTGTTGATCCACGAGTCGAGATATTTATTTAATCATTTCGAGAAACAGACGTGAATTACTAATGAAAGCGTGAAAGTTTTGGTCGGAAGGATAAAGTGAAACTATTTTTGATAAAATCGTCAGATCGAGTTTGTAGCTTCCTCGTAGTTCGTTTTTCTAGGAAAACTTTACTCCAACTTTTACACGTTGTACCTTTATTTAGACTTGTACGCTTTTGCGGCTCTAAAACACCTGGAGAGTCGTTAAATCCATAAACCAAGTAACTAGGAATTATTTACAAGAATTATTTAGGGTCACCGATCCATGAAGCATAGCTTCTGATGAACGTGCATTTTTCTACGATCTTTTAATTTATAATATATTCGCGACATACGCGACTTAGGCCACTGTCGCTGTAATAGGCACAACTGCGAGTTCTCGAGATATTCCGCAGAAAATATGCGAAAATTGGCTACCGTGTGATCGTCTGGAAACATGGTAAACAGCCCGAGAGCTGTGATTTTTCAATCACAGATACTCCGTAAGAAAAGATCAATCGAATCGAGGTAATAATAGAGATATTAACTGGAGATGGAAGTAATTTTCGTTGCACTTAACTCAATTTCTACTCGAGAGAAGAGTCTCCTCGAAGAAGCTTCGGAAATAGACTTCATTTTCACGCATATGGCTCGCGAAGACTCGAATAACGGGACAGTCCAGCGATGATGTAGTGGACGTCGGTGACGCTGACCTTTTCTCTCGAATTTTTCGAAAATAATCCACGCGGTTTGATGTCCGAACGTCAAACTGGTCGCGAGGATCGATTAATATGCATTAGGAACGCCACGGATCGAAATCGCCATTTTTCCTTGCCCCATCTAGGCTACCTCGACGAGTCCTCGACATACTCGAGGTGGACATCCAGACATCTCGTTGCATGGAACGGTATCGATGTATCGATACGGAACGAGGCTCATCCGGGTCTGTTTACTGCCAAGATAGTCCGACCGGATGCTTTGACAGCTTTTTAATATCTCGGTGGCTCTCTCTGTTTACTTTTTCGCGATTAATCAGTGGAACGAGGTTTCCGCGACGCAAGGTAGGAACAAATAGTTTAAAAATTCACCACCGTTCATCGTTTTTGATCAATTTTATAATTAAACATGGCGATGACAGGTCATCATCGAAGATGAAGGCACGTTCCGTAATTTCCATGAAATATTCATAAAATATCCATAGGTTTCGCGTTACTGTTACAACGTCGCTTAATCGCAAATCCTTCAAGGTTGTAGGCTGAATCGCCTGTACGTGACTCTGGCTAGGCATCCCGTGTCCTTCGAGACCGCTGTCCGCCATCGTAGCACCGCACCCATAATCACGGGTCAATCATACCGCGGTAAATAAAGAGCCCGGACAAAAGGACCGCGATGGAAGGTAGCCAGGGTCCATGGAGGCTATCGGTAGCAGCTAAAATGGCTCTTCGCGGGAACAACCACCGATTGCTCTCTCCCTTCCAACCGCTACGTCCCGATCGCCTTAACGTGTTGGTTCTGGTGATAATCGGTTGCGATTCGAGTGGTTGGAAGTCGTTACGGGCCGCGGAAAGGGTGGTGGCGATTCGAGCTAAGGATAACGAGCGGATAATACGAGAAGCTATTACGAGTCGGTTCATCGGGGGCATATTTGTTTGGTCGATTGCAATAAATAGCTGAAGCATTTTACGATTGATCGCCGTTCGAGCTGCGCCTGGTTTGGGTCAAGGTGGAGCAACGGAGGAGTAGTCGAGCTTATTCCCTAATCTCAGGGTTAACCTATCGGTGTGTGTTTGCGTAATGGATGTCGGATGTTAGTTACGGCGTTTGGCAGAATTTTCGTTTCCGATTGACACTTTGACTGCCACGTTGGTCATATATGACCAGCCACGGTTTCTCCTGTCACGTTACGGTGGTCATTGGTGACTATCGTGCTTGAACTACTTTCAACTGTAAAAACTGAACGAAAATTGACAGCTAGTAGATTGTCAATCGTTACCAAGGCATCACCAGTGGTCACCCGTGACTGCAAATAAGATGAACGTTTCTTTGGGTAAGAATGGTGTCTTATACCATCAATTTATTATTATTTTGTCATTATATGCTTTGGATAATAAAAATACTCGCGTGACAGCCTGAGCGAAACATATGATTTCGGCGTGGCAGTCAAAGAGTTAATACCTTTTACCGACGGATGGAATCATTAGACTGGAGTCACTAGGTCTTCTATGCCGTTGTTAGCAGTTTGTAATTGAGAGAAGAGCGTTGGTTGCCATTTAGCAAAATTATTTAAGATTATTGGTTAATAATTAGTGGATATTAATTGACATATTGGGCACAGGAAAGTAATACGTAATTAATAATAGGAGGAATCGAAAATAATGTTTTCCGTTACTTAACACTAACCCTACCATAACTTACCCATCATCTTAACCACTCGTCTTCGCCATTTTGTTCCCCATATACCTAATCAATTTTTCGATGTTTCCCGTTATTCCATTTTTAAAAGTTTTAACTCGTTTACATCCACCAGTCGTTTCGTTGCACTCTAAAAGCTTTACATCGTTGACATGTAAATAATAACGACAAAAGTCCAGTTTCAACGAGTAACAGAATTAAATTGACATCGTTGTACAATTTTGTTGTACATTAATAACGACAAAAGTCCAGTTTCAACGAGTAACAGAATTAAATTGACATCGTTGTACAATTTTTCTCCCCGTTAATTAATACAGAAAAGGGTAAAATTCGCGAGATTAACCCTTTCGCCTCGTTTGACGAACCGAGTTACTCGTGTCGTTTCGAGACTATGGCAGTGCAAAAAGATGTCATCTTCCCTGCACTTGCCAGACTGTTTTGAGCCGTTCCACGCAAAAACAGGCTTCTTGCTCTACAATTCGTATGACAGTTTAACCCTCTGTAACCCGTGTTAACAGGATCCTCCTTAAAATCATTCTTCCAAATATTCCAATTTCCTGATGGCATGAAAGTAAGAAAGAAAAGGAATCTTGCCTGAGATCTGCTGCACAACTTTACGTCATCACAGTGGTGCTTGTAACAGAGGGAATATTACCTCTCCTCGACAGTAAAACTTAGCGTGCAACATAAACTGTACATAGCGAATATTGCACCTTTACATCGGTAAAGGCGGCTTTTCACGGTTCGCGATTCCGCGAACATAACCTAATACTCTGAAACCTACTTCTGCTTTCGCAACTTCGATCACCGCTATTCACAATCGCGTTCCAAGCAGATAGTAAAAATATTCCGCAACTTTCAGTCGATTTTGTCTGAGATAATTCGACCTCTAGAAGATTAAAGATAGACGCGAGATGCTGATTTCTTGGCAAACGAATAATTCCAATTTCCCAAGTAAAATATCGAACCCCGAGACGATTAAACCCATCCATCCGCTCCCATCGCGTCCACATTTTGGGACCACGTCGACCTCGAATCGGATCCAAATTGAATCCGAACTCTACCTGGCTCGATCGCCTTTACCCATCTTCTCTAAATGCGAAATTAACAACTTGGAAGAAGGCAAAGAGACACGGTCTCGCGTTGGAAGGATCCTCGAGACGGTGTCGGCCACGCATGATGATGAGAGCGCGCAGACGTTCGCGCGCATCCACGATTACCATGGCTAACAGGCGAAACTAACACGGGAACGCTAGACTGGAACTGGTTTTCCCAGTCGCGTCGCATATTTCATTTTAGTAACAACAAAAATTCTTTTCATTAGTATGCATTAATCAATCAGCATGCATGAGCAATACGCTGTCAAATATACAGCTAGTTCCGTGTTAACGTTACACGCAGCCGCGTCCCGTCATTTTTCCACGGCAGATCGAACTTCGCACACGACCGGTTAACAATACTTAATTTACCCGCAGGATTGCTACTTCACGAGCTTTTTATCGGCCGGGAACATGGCGGACGTTTAACGGTCGCGTTCCCAGTCGAATGGGTTCTAGACGCTGAATAGAGACGTTCCCGAACCGTCTTCGACTTTCTAGAACGTCGTTTGTCTAAGAACAGACTATTTCAGAGAAGTTAATGGTACATTGATTTCATTTTTCTGCCCTTCCACGAATCCTACAGGCACGTGACTTTCTCTCGAGTGAGTTCAGTCTTTAAAAATCGGATGGGACAGCTCTGTTGCGTTTCATCGTACGTCGCATTTCCGGTTTAATAGTAATTTTGCAAGATCAGACGAAATAAAGAAGGTGTTGGTAAATTGATTTTATTTTTCTGCCATTTTACGAATCCTAGAGGCACGTGACTTTCTCTCGAGTGAGTTCAGTTTTTAAAAATCGGATGGAGCAGCTGCGTCGCCTTTAATCGTATGTCCAATTTTCGATTTGACAGTGGAAATAATTTTGCAGAATCAGGCGAAATAATATCAGAATTTTTATTTGCGGAATTCGTGGAAACGAGTAGTTATTATCGCTAAAATTTGTGTCCAGATAGGAACTTAATTACGAGATAGAGACTCAGTTATGTTTACGCGTTTATTATCGTTATGGCTGTTTAATTGTTATTATGTACTCAATTTTTGTTGCTTTCGATAAACATGACTTTTAACATAGTCTCGTGTGAGTTTAATTTTTAGTACTCGTGTGATCAGATAAGTTTAATTACACGTTGAGTTTCCTGTTTAACACTGGAAGTACGTAAGGCCATTCAAAATTACTAGTTGTAGTATTTTTCTTCTCAAAATTAGTGGTAATATCAATTTTTATTAAGATAGAAACCTAATTACGTGTACTTACACTTTACGCAATTTTAATTATTATTATATCACAGGTACACAATTGTGATGTTAATATGGAGAATCAGGTATTTTAATACCAATCGTAACTGGTAGCTAGATATTTCATAATTAATCTTCGCAATGACAGTAATCGTTGGATAATCATTGGCAATGCGTTAAGCATTAAAGAATAAATTCCAAATACCAAGTTAGAATTTTAATTTCTAGAGGCCCTAAACGCGTGATTACGAGGCTACAGAATGAAGTCAATTTCATTAATCACGTTAATAAACATCCCTTTTATCACTAAATATTTCGAAATAACTATTAAGACACTCATACTACCATGCTAAATAATTTTTGGAATAATGATATTCGTATTCCAACTAACCCAGCATTATCCAAACACATAAACGGTCCTTCAACCAAAATGACTCTACTCTTCGAATTTTTAAAAATTTTAGCCCCAAAATACTCGACTAGCTTTTTTCCATACAGAATTAATCGATTCGTCACGAGATCGATTATCAAAGGACGATATGCATACTGACCTACGGCCACTGACAGCCAAATCAGACCACGATATTTCCCTTCTGGTATTGGAAAATATTGCCACAATCTGGTGGCTGGGACGCGATAATGACAGAGCAGGGGCAACCAGGAGCCATCTTAAAAAATTCGCAGCCATAAGCGCAATGGCTGCAGCACGCGTTCACCTCGTTGGAAGGTGGAGGCTGGAAGGCCGTGCAATTTAGGCCGGGCGCAGGCAAGGACTCTCTGGCTGGCGGTACAAATCACTTATTAGGACATAAATTTTCATTGCAAGCAGCTAGCGCAAACGGGATGAGCCGATGGGGTAATGGATGTGTGCCGGGAGCGAAGTGGGCCGCCTGTTGCTGCGCGGCCCGCTCGCCACGGGGATCCTTGATCCTTATGCTCCTGCAGTCGCTCTCTTTCGGCCCGGCAAACCCCTCCCCGAAGGAGGATTCCCGCTCCTGAAAATTTACGAGCTGCCGCTGAATGGCTCGGCCGGCCTGCCGCCACGCTGCACGCGTTCCCTGCTTTTCCCGCGACAAAGGTCCCCGGAAAACCCGCGCGCAAACCTCCTGTCTTTTTCCCTACGTTCCCGGCAAACGTCTTCATATTGCCCGCTGAGTTACACTTCTGTCGCACTCGCGTCGGCTCACGAATTTTCCTTTGACCGTGCCTGTTGCGTGGATGCTAGGCTAGCTTTCTTTGATCTTCAATGCGAATGGTGTCGGATGAATGGATCGGTACCTGCCTTCATTTTCTTTCTATGGGAGACTGTTTCGAGGTTAATTCTGTTCTTATATTAGATTGTTCGAAACCCAAATTTTGGATGATGGAATATATCTCTCTGTGGTCTCTTGAGTTTATTTTGGAAGAATTCTTCACGTGGGATTGGGAATTTTGCTTTGACCATGTATATGGTATAGTACGAGAACTCTAAAAATGAGGTTAGGTTCTTTTAATTTCTTATTGGAGAATTTTGATAATATCGGTGACTGTGTATGGTATTGGATGAATGGATTGGTATCTGTGTTATTTTTATTTCTATGGAAGACTGTTTTAGGTTAATTCTGAGGTTGGTTTAATTTTTATTTCTGCTATATTCGATTGTTCAAAGCCCAAATTTTGGATGATGGAATATGTCTCTCTGTGGTCTGCTGAGTTTATTTTGGAAGAATTCTTCACGTGGGATTGGGAATTTTGCTTTGACCATGTATATGGTATAGTACGAGGACTCTAAAAATGAGGTTAGGTTTCTTTAATTTCTTATTGCAGAATTTTGAGAATATCGGAGATTATCGGTATTGGATGAATGGATTGGTATCTGTCTTATTTTTATTTTTATAGGAGAGTATTTTGAGGTTAATTTTGTAGTTTTTGTTATATTAAATTATTCGAAGGTTTTAGTTAATAGAATATATCTTTATATAAATGTTCTGAGTTTATTTCGGAAGAATTGTTTATGCACGATTGAGAATTTTACTTTGACCATGTCTGTTGCACATGTGAGGATTCTGAGGATTCAAAGTGAGGTTAAGTTTCGGAAATTATTATTGGAAAATTTTGTATACGATATTCAATAAATTGGAAATATGGAATAGATTATTTCCACTAAACAAACTAAAGATTTCGCACAATAAAAATATAGACTACCTAAAAGCAACAATAAAAGGAATCATCTCCATCCATGGCTCATTCCATTTAAACATTTCTGAGAAATTCATCTTCCCAAATATAAAGCTCACTTTGTCTGAAGAACATTTAACACTGAGTCCACATGTTTCTTAACAAATTTTTTAAATATTCAACTTTATCTTCGCGATTTTTCTCTTAATATAGGTACAATCAATTTTTTGATACCTCCTCGTGTTCCTTTTTTCTAAACATTTTCCTGTTCCACTTCTTCGTCTACCTGTTATTTGATCAATCATGGTAGATTTAGCGTGAAAGCCACCATAGCCAGCTGTGTCATCGCGAATACCACGTTCCCTCGGAATTAATTTAAATTTCATCCTAAAATCGCAGCGAGTGACTCGGTGCTGGCCAAGCCACGACAAATTGTCTACGTATCACTAGGTATTTAAACAAGAAGGATAAAAAGGCCGGGTGGAATTCGAGGCTCGTATGAAACGGGGCATTCGCCGGTCCAGGCCGAACGAGTGATTGTAAAGAAACAGTGTTTCGCTGGCCAGGAAATTTATGGCCTGCTCTTGAATGGCGTCTGTTCGTGCGTCTCGGGGTTTGATACGACACGAGCACCGGAACAACCGGGCACAATGATCATTGCGGACGCGGTTGCTGTATATCGACTGGAATATCGGGATCAATTTAACGTGTCCTCGAGGCGTAACATTGCCGTACAATCCTACCTGGCAGACGCCACGGCTCCTTGCTTTATTTATGCGAATTAGAGAGCATTTTTACCCCTCGCCCTATCTCCGTCTGCCATTTCCCCTCTTGAATTATCTCTCCAGTTTGAATAGCCGCATTTGTTAGGGCCACCGATATCAAAGTGCTCTTAATCCCGTGGCAAACATTTGAAGAATATCCTTCCTTATTGTAAATTCTACGAATTCTCAGGAATTTATATTTTTCTTTCTCTTTTATTTTATTCTATAAATTTCGCGAAAGAGCACACGTATAGGAATTTATTAACCATTTTTCCACGTGTCAGAATTCGATCAACTCGGATTTCAAAATTCTTTACAGAGCTTTCACAAATTTTAGAGATGAAACACTCACGCGAGACTAGAACGCTATAGCAATCTGGTCTCGATTCATACATATTTTAAATTTTAATGAATTCAAGTTTCTAGATGTTTTATTACCCCTTTTTTCATTCTTTCGATGCATTCCAGATTTCGCTAATTTCAGAAAAATTGATCTCACGCGAAACTAAAATTTCCTGTGCAAAATCTACTCGCAATTCTTCAAAATTCTCTGTAATATGGTTTTAATGAACTTTAATGAGCTTCAAGTCTGTGCATTCCTTTCCCCCCTTTCAGTGTATTACTATCACGAAGCACGGTTATTAGTGACAGACTTAGTTTTTAGATTTGGAAATACAGTTTGATCTCTTTTAAATATCGCAGGGTATTTTCGACGCGTTTCTGTAATATTAGAATCGTATCTGGGAGAAGGTCAATATAGTAATTGTATAATAATTCATAGAGTAATTGGTGTGTTAACACTTCGACTGCCACGTACATTATGTAGGAGACGCTGAAGGGGGCCACGCTAAAATTTTCATTAATCTTAGAATATAACGAAGATTTATCAAACAATATGCTGAAGAAAAAAAAAAGAAAATGGTGCAAATTATTAATATTTTCTATTCAAAATTCTCTATTTATTTACATTGTTCAAATATTCAATAATTGATTAGAATAAAACAACTATACATTTAACCCTTGGCACTCGAGGGGCACCTCTCAGCCGCAATTTAATCAAATTCTAAGATGGATGTTAATTATATACATCAAATTCACAATTACTCAACGATGCTTGGAATATCGAAGTAAAATAACTCTATGTTTTAATTTGCGATTAAGATTATTCTTAATTAATTAGTAATGATTCTTAATTACGATATTTTATTTACCGTTTTAGAAATATCGTCGATTTTATGACAGAAAGTCTTCGAATTATTATTTTCCTGTAACAAAAAGATCACCCAGTGCAAAGGGTTAAAAAGTTAGTATCGTAGGACACTGGTGACCACCATGGCCCTCTTGAGGAGACAAGCGTCGGTCACAGATGACCACCATGACAGTCAACGTGTTAACAGTGGTTGCTAACAGTTCTCTGATTTCAAGAAAAGATGTGCAAATCTAAACTGCCACGAGACTCGAGCTTCCTCTAAATTTTCCTTAACCCGTCTACGATCAACTCGAGTTCCAAGACTCCTCCATTTTCTCTCACTCGCTGCATTAAAAGTTTCCCTGTATTTAATTCTACGAGAGAACTATGCACTCGCGATTACTTCTGGCAACTGCAACGATGCACTTCCTTCCGATAATTCCGTAGAAACTATAAGCACACGAAGTCCCCGAGGAGGGTTACTCGATAAGACGTGTCACGAAGATGGCGCGTATAAATCGTGGCGAAGCTAACGATTCGCGTCAGGCGATCGCCTCGAAATTAGAATAATTTGGAAATTATTCCGGAACGAGGATCGGGCGTCGCGACGCCCGGTTCGTAGCCAAACGAGCCTCGCGAGCTACCAGGGTATAATAGTACGCGTGCCTGGCCGTGTGCTAGTTGCGAATAAATCACGCGAGATCAACGGTTCTAAGCATTTACATCACCGTTTTAAAATCGTACGATCGAGCGCGTTCCACGACGCGATCGGACTCTCGAGCAATTTGCACAGGTTCGCGATTTCTCCATCGAGGGACGCGTCGTTCGTTGATCGATCTTCGAAACTCGAGGAATTAACGTCGCTGTTATTGCTGTTGCTCCTTATTATTGATCGATCGGGCAGGTTTCCGGGGCAAAAGCTGACATCGGCGTTGCCGAGATCGAGGATTATTTGTCAGCCGATGGCTGATGCCGAACAGCGAGAAATATAGGTGTTCCCTTGTCGTTCTTGATCGATTATTGAAATCTAGCAAATGGTAGTTTTAGATCATTCCTTTGCCGCTTGTTTATCGATATACCATGTTCCCGCGCTGCAAAATCGAGCGTGCAATTTGTCTTTTAAAACGCACCTTAGTATTACACGATAATTTGACTGTGTTAATTGTGTCCGTCAATCAATTCCCGGCATTCGCATCCGGAACACGCGACAAATGTACTGTTTTTCCTTCCACCTGCATTAAAATTCAACTTTTTTCTATTTTGTCCACGTTTTTCACGTCCGACGATCGCACGCCTCTGTGCTCGCCCATCATCGCTCAAAGATCCCCGGGCATCGGTCAATTCGATGATCGATTAATCAGAATGACTGGCGCGCCGCGTCCACTAGGATGAAAAGTATTTACATAAATGACACGCGGCGAGACGTCAAGGAATACTAGAGAACATTCGTGGAAAAACTCGGTTTCCCTATGCAAATGAAATACACGTTTTAAGAAAAAATTGCATTCACTTGCATCCGAACGTTTTATCCGTATCGTAATAACTATAAATAAATAAATTCGTGTAAAAGAAGATAAAAAATACCCTGTCCGAACGACAACGAGCGTATCAACCTCGGCAGCAATCTGGAAACCGAGGGTCCTGCTGGCCTCGCAAAATGGCGATCGTGTTTACAAATGAAGACTCAGCACATTTTCGAGATCAAATATTCAGCGACCCGCGTCGCTAAAATCAAGCAATGTTTCACAAGCGGCATAATATCATTGCGCGACGGTGACTGGCGAGAAATTATTTCCACGTAGATACGTGGACTGAAGCCGAAAACGATAGACAGGCATACCTTCCGGAGGCCGGTACGCGGCCGGAGGCGCGCGAGGAAATATGTCGAAGAGGCGCGATAAGAATGGCGATAAAACTTTCGCAACACCTGTAGTAACGGTAACGCGGTTCTCTGCTGGTCGGAAAAAGCGATAAGGAAGGCGTATCAAGAGAGAAAGAGAGAGAGGGAATTAAAGTACGGAGAGCAGAGAGAGGGGACACGGTGCTTGGGTGCGTGATAAAAAGGAATGCATAAGTCAGCTGCACGCTCGCTGAGGAGAGAGATTGGTCACGATGACATACGCGACTGACGAGGAGTGGGTCGTGCATATGAAGACGTCCATGGACACCGAATTCTGCATGCCAAGTAACAAACACGTCGAACGTGTCTGCCATAGGCTTCCCAGCAGTCGTTTCGTCAAGCGTGTGCAGCTCAGATAATCACGGAATCACGAACTGGGACACCCTGACGTTTTAATTGCACGTCAACCCGCCAAGGACCACGCGAACCCTCGGATCATCCTCTTCGTGACCGTCTCCGCTCGCTCGCTCGCTCGAGGATGGAGAACGAGGCTGGTCAGCGACTCTAACGACTCGAGGATCTCCCACTAGGTGGCGCGCGAGAGGCAATCGCGTTGAAAATGGCCCCGCAACGCTAATCACCGAACGGCGAAACGGTAACGCGCGCAAATCGTCGTCCATTAACGGGGATAGTGGTTAGGAGCGAGATGCAGAGGATCGTTCGACGCGATTCGTTAGCACCTACGTACTATGACACGGCACATTACGCTCCGTGTAACAGTTTAACGGCCACATCAATTTTCCATCCGTGGATCGCCAGGGGCCCTGTCGGATGAGCGAGAAAACTTTTTGTCCAATCTTTGCTACGTTGATTGGCATGCGAGTTCTGCGCGTGGGTCTCGCGGAGCTTGGATTTCCGTTGTATTAGGAACATATTAGGAGTCTAAGTAATTATTTTCCCGGTTTTTTACGCCGTAAATAGCGCATGTGTAATCGTATGCTAATTATCGTAGCTGGGACTAGCAGCGAGATCATTTTAAATTATGGACTGGGATTAATTGAGACGTTCTATTTGCGCGTGTATTAATACATCCGATAAGGGGGAATTACAAATGTTTTTTGGTTAAAATATCGGTACTGTTTTCGATCAATCTAATATTTATATAGAGACTTTTCGAGTGAAGGGGAATATATTACAAATTGGTGTTGCAAAATATTAACCCTTTGCACTCGACGATTTTTTGGCTAAAGAAGAGTAGGAGTTCAAAGATTTTCTGCTATAAAGTTGACGATACTTTTTGAGCAGTAAATAAGAAATGGTATAATAATTAATACATGGAATTACTACATTTCGATATTTCGCACATTATCTTAAATTTAACACATTAATTACTATCGATGTTCGAAATTTTATTAAATGGCGACTGAAGGGCGCCTCTCGAGTGCAAAGGGTACATTAAACGTACATTTAAAAATTAATAAGTGATATGTTTAAATTTAGTTTGTTACTTAAGAAATAATATACGTTTATTAACCTTCATTACCCTGTTCAAAATTTCTTAGACAACGTTATTCGCTTTATTTTAATCACTCTAATTGACGAGTTGGCATCGAGAAAACGAGTCTTGTGAATTCCCTTGGGTCTCCAGGTATAACGAAAACCAGAAATTCATTGGATCTCAAAAATAAATTAAAAATGATGGAGTATTCCTTTCCTTCCTTAAAAAATTGATGAAACTAGGAAGAATTACTTCTAATATGAACTTTTCGATTTCAAAATTCTCATTGCTGGTGGTCATCCTAGCTGAGGTGAAAGAACTAGCTTTGCGAGTAACCAACTGACACTGAACCCGTTAAAAAATCTGGGAACAGGTAGAAAATGAAAGAATTTTGCATAATTCAATGATTACATTTCTGCGTAGAAGTGAATTTCTTTATTCGAGAATTCGCGAACCGAGCTTAATTATCCTTTCGGATATTTCAATCCGCACGCGGAATCACGCTCAGCTTGCATCGTCGTCCCCTTTTACACCCCTAGCAACTATTTTCGGCTCGTACGTGTAGCCTGATCGACTAGCCGGTGCACCAAGGGAAGACTCGTAGACACTGTAATGATCATTTTCGTGGAGAACGTTGGTCATCTGCAGTTGATCATGTCGTTAGAAAAAAGGGAAAAAAGTGCGAGGAAATTTACGTTGATGCGTGGCTTCCTTCTCGGTGCATCTCTGGGGAGAGAGGTGGAGAGAGATTTATGATTATCACGGGGGTAGAGTGATCAAGCGGACTGCGTTAGGGTTTGTTGTAATCCCTGGTAATGGCTCGGAGTAGCTTGGATGATGGCGGAGTGTAGCGTGTGTCTTTTGTTTCACAGAGCTTAGGAGATTTGCGTTTGTTATATTTCGATTATCTCGTCTTCGTTAAGGTAATCACGAGCTACGAGATGCGCGTATTTTTTTTATTCGGGCATGAGTGTAAGGTACAGAAATTTGTGCGTGAGAGCTTCTGGGAGAAATTGACGACTTGAAATCATCTGAGGTCTATTTTATATGATTTTTGAAAATTTGGTTGGAATATTTTACGTTGGAATGTTTCGAGCTCTATTTAATTTGATTTTTGAAAATTTAGTGCAATATTCTATGCTGGAATCTTCTGAACTCTATTTAATACGATTTTCAAAAATTTAATTAGAATATTCCGCGTTGCAAACCTTCTGAGCTCTATTTAATACAATTTTCGAAAATTTAATTAGAATATTCTACGTTGGAATCTTCCAAGTTCTGAAAATTACTCTGCGTTTGAATCTTCGGAGCTCTATTTAATACTATTTTCGAAAATTTAGATAAAATATTCTGCATTGAAATTGTCTATGTTCTATTTAATACGATTTTCGAAATTTAGTTAGAATACTCTACATTGGAATCTACCAAGCTCTATTTCATACTATTTTCAAAAATTCAGATAGAATATTCTGAATGGAATTTTCCAATTTTCCAAGCTCCTTTCAATATAGTTTTCGAAAAATTTGTCTTCCGATATTAATACTTCCTCGACTAGTTACGAGTACACTTGTATTTTTATATAAGAATATTATCGATAATTCACCACGATCAAAATCACAAAGAAATTAATATTTTACAAAACACGAGTATACACTTTTCCCATAAACTTTCATACAATCTTACAATTGAACAAGAATTGTTACAGAACAAGGAAAATTTTAATTTCCATGAAAATCAGAACCAAGCTAAGAAAGAGGCGATCGTAAAAGAATTAATATTTTAAAAAAAATAATCGCATGGTGTTTCGGACAATTGACATCATCCGAACGCAATTAATAAAGGGTGGTGGTCGATTCTACATCCTTATTTCTCCTTGAGAAGGGGCTGAAGCCTGTTGACCGCGAGGAACGAAGTATACCGAATGATGTCAGATAGCTAGTGTCCGCCAATTATCGCATGGTGCAGCGTCAATTAGCGGGCTTGCACAGGCGCTTTCGCATCCATGGATCAAAGTGGAAGGCGGAATTAAGTAGGAAACAGCTTTATTCCACGGCTGATGGCTCGGTGTAAAATATGTTCTGTAAAGTGCGCCGTAGAGGCGGCCCCCGCGCACAGCCGGTGACCCGAGACCATAAATAAATGCTTGCGTGAGGTTTACATACTACTGTGAATTCTTCCGAGGGTTCTTACCATTCGGATAAGATTTCCAAACGTTGCCCTCGGGAAAGCGCCAGCCATTACACTGAAAAACAACCTTCAGATTTTCTCCGTCGCTTTCTTCCCTCTTCCTTATCCTTTTTTTTAATACGACGCTGTATACCAACTTGTCGAATCATTGAAGCGTTGAAAACGAATGTCTAGAACGCTGAAAATATTTAGGAATATTCCTATGATAAATATCCCTAGAGTTTTTATAGGGAATTTTGCCCACTTAACGAGAGTCTATTAATTTATCTGAGTGGTTAAGATATTATTGTATTATATGATACAATAAAATTCCAGTGTCAAAAATTTAACGCTCAAGCTGGATATAATAGAACAAAATCATTAGAAAATATGTTTAATTTGCCAACACTCCAAAGACAATGTTCCTAGAACGAAGTTCCTAGGTTACGCTATATATTCGGAAGGACATTAACTGCGTTACTGAAAACGGTCTATAGATTAAAGCCACAAAAGGATCACAGAGATCACCTAAGAGGAACAAGGTTTCGCGATATAAAACGAACGGGATCGGAATTGAACCGGGGAACGGCTTCATTCGATAGGCGATGCTCTCCGTGAAGAGCATTATGGTTGTGTCGAGGCGGTTCCACGTACACCCCAGCGATCCAGGACCATAAATAAATGCTCGCGCGAGGCTTACGTACCACCACGAGTCGTTCTCGGAGGCTGGAGCACCACCCGACTAGGGTAACCAGGAGGAACGCCATGGCCGATCAAAACCGACAGCCACCTAAGAGGAACAAGCTGACCTAAAACATCGGTACTGCATGATTCATAGAGGACGGGAGCCGCAGCGCCGGGGTCTCGAAAGAGAGATGCGTTTCCGATGATATCTATCTGCAACGCGTGCGCTCTGCATGGAGAATAAGAAGCAGATGGCGCCTCGAGCGGCTTAAGGGATCCTAGGGAGTTCCGCGGAAATATTTCTCGAGAAACGACTCTGCGCGATAAAAAATGTCGTTCTCGTTAATCCCCTTTCATATTACAGCCTGTATACTCGAACACCGATTTTATTTTAGCAGATTCAATGTTTATTTTTCTGGTAAAAACAGTCTAGTCACTCTTTTGTTTGGAATCTATGCGCGTGTATTCGGATTGGGCGTTGAGGTTAAATTATTTTCTTTTACACATATTTTGTATGTATATCGTGTTAATATGATAATTATATTTGGATATGGCGATTCTTATTAACTCTTTATTATTTTCTATTATATATATTAGGACACTGATTTTATTTCTCCAGCCCCAATGTTTCTTTTCCTAGTAAAAACAGAGTCTAGTGACTTTTTCGTTTGGAATCTATACGCGTGTATTCGGATTGGACATTGAGGTTAGGTTATTGTCTTTTATACTTGTTAATATAATAATTATATTTGGATACAGGGATTCTTGATCATACCAAATTTTTCTTATTAACTTTCTATAATTTCGTGGCTTGTATATTGGAACATCTATTTTATTTTAGATATTCAAATACACCCAACAATTCTTTTTCTAGTACGATGATTTTTGTTCAGTAACCTTTTAGGTTAGAATATATCCGCGAGTATTCTGATTGGACATTGAGGTTAGGTTATCTTCTTTGGCACGTATCTATGTATCCTGTATGTACATATTAATTATTTTATATTTGGTTACAGAGATTCTTTCTTATTAACTCTTTGCTATTTTCTATCCTGTGTATTGGGACATCGATTTTATTTTAACAGGTCCAATGTCCCTTTGACCAGGACGATCTTATTTTACTGGTTGCATATTTGGATCATTACCACGCATATTTGCACCATTACTCTTTCGCACTTCGTATGCATATATTAATATATTCAGACACACGGATTATAAACTATTTTACTCGACACGAAACTGTATCCTTACTAATTTTTCAGAATTTTATGTCCTGCGTGATGTGACATTGATTTTATTTCAGCAAGTCCAATGTCCCCTTTACCAGGACAACAATTTATGGTTTGGGTTATAACAAAACTGCTTTCTCGCATCCTGTATGTATTTATTAACCCCAAAATTACTCTTAAAACCTCATTTTCACAATTCCCTAACTTCCTCGTCGTTAACTTAAACATTAAATAAATTTTAGCGATTTTTAACATCGTTAAATAAAACACGAACTTGTAATAAAATTATTATCCTGTTACACTGGATACAAAAATTTAGTAAAATCAATTCGATACAAAATTTCGGTCTTATTAACCCCACACTTTCTACATCCCACGTGAGGGGACATGGATTATTCTAGTAGGTTCAATGTCCCCGTCTGTCTGGACACGGAATCCATCTCGGCGAACCTTTTGTTTAGACTACACGTTCGGATTATTACTCGGATCGCAATAACAGGATCTTTCGTATTTTTCGCATAAATATTTTTCCCTAACACGTCAAAATCCAAACTTTCATCAGCTCCTAGACTTCAGCACCAGATTCACGAAAATAAAAAAGTAGAATAAGAAAGTCTAATCACTTTGGCTATCATTTGAACACGTGCATACAGTGGCTCATAAAGGTATTTAAAGAAAGTACCCTAACCGGAAAATTCCCATTTCATTAGAAGTATACGTGTATGCAAAGCCCAGTGAGTTGCTCGTGGATCAGTTTCTTTTATTCACAGATATTATTTCCATAACATTTCCATTATTCAAAAAAGAAAAAAAAGAAAATGGCACAAATTATTAATATTCTTTATCAAATTTCAAGAAATGGTTAAAATAAAACAAGTATCATCGTTCACTGATGACTACCATGGCAGTCAACGTGTTAATTGACAATATACGTACAATAGCACACGAAAATATTAAAATACCATATATATATAGTATAGTATAAGTAGTACTCTACAAGATAGTACTCTAACTGAAAAATTCTTACTTTAACACTGGAACTACCGATCTTATACCTAACTATAACATGCACAGATTATAGTAATTTCAGCGATACGATGAATATGAGTGAATATATTGATTACAGTTCTTTCTTAACACGAGTTGATACCAATTTTATTCTCAAAGCAGGTGAGTGCAAAAAGGAAAATTCTGGGACCAGTCATTTTGACTGGGTTGATAGTTTTAATGTTAATGGAAGTATGTGTATATCGATCAATCCTTTTTATTTCCAAATCCAAAGTTGCAATTCGATCTCTGTCTCTTTTTAACGTAACTGTGTAGCGATGCTCACTGACAGAGCATAAAATTCTTCAAATAAAAATGTTTAATTTCTGATACTCTTTCTCACTACAAGATCAAGCTTTTTGATCTTTAATTTACCTCCTCAAAGTCATTTTTCGCAGATGAAAAATTTACCTCCCGTGTAACTCGTTACGCTCTAAGTACTAAAGGGACTTTAACCCTTTGCACTCGGCGATCTTTTCGTTACAGAAACATAGTAATTCGAAGACTCTCTGCCATAAAGTCGACGGTATTTTCGAAACGGTAAATAAGCAGTGCAAATTAATTATAAGACGTAGAATTATTTTATCTTTATATTCCACGCGTCGTTGGGCAATTTTAAATTCGAGATATTAACCCTTTGCACTCGGCGACTTTTTCGTTACAGAAACATAGTAATTCGAAGACTTTCTGTCATAGAGTCGACGATATTTTTAAAATGGTAAATGAGAAATCATATGCAAATTAAGACGTAGAATTATTTTTCTTCGACATTTCGCGCATCGTTAGGTAATTTGAAATTTGATATATTAATTAACGTCGATGTTTAGAATCTGATTAAATGGTGACTGAGAGTCACCTCTCGAGTGCAAAGGGTTAATTAACTACGGTCTTCAGAATCTGATTAAATGGCGACCGAGAGTCGCCTCTCGAGTGCGAAGGGTTAAAATCCGAATTTCTGGATGAGTGAATTCTTTCGAAATATATACCGAAGTCCGATGACATTGGCGAGCTACTGTATATTTAGCCGTGGTAAACAAGGGCCCTTTGAAGATTCTAAGAGACAGGGAAGGGTTAACAGCCGATTACTGTCGATATTTCAGCATGCTCTAAACATAGAGCCGAAGAGCCTGGGTGCAAGTGAACTTACGGCTCGGTACTCTCTGGAATTGTTGTATAATTCGAAGTCGGAGGCCGGGATGAAGCATAAAACGCGCTTCTGTTTGGCCAGCGGGCAAGACGCGTTTTGCGGCTGAAAATAGAGGCCGGGCATCCTAAAATCGTGGGATAGGAAGCGTAGGAATTGCCAACAATGTAGCAGGAAGGAGGAAGGGGAGGGTAGAACACGAGGACGCGTAGAGCACACGATAATCCAGCGAGACCGTGGCAAATTGCGCGCGACGTACTCGCGGCGCGCCAACAGGCGCAGCCGTTGAACGGATTACGCTGGCCGCGAGCGAAAAACCGCTATGAAAATGATACCGTTCGCATTCTTGCGCTCGCACCCGCTTCGAAATAAATCGATTCCACGCACACGCGCGTCCCCCATCGTGGTTCGTTTGTGTGTTTTTGTCCGACCTTAGGCGAGAGCCTCTAAGCGTCGCGGCGCTTTACTCGCAGACACGTAAAGAGTCGCAGCTGACTGTATTGTTCCCGTTGAAGGTAAGTCATTAATTTTCCCGCGCCGGGAACGCTGCCTCGGACGTTCGTGTGAGCCCTTAACCCTCCGTGTGCGTGAAGCACACGCGCGAGCGCCGATGCATTCGTGTGGGTATGCGTGGTGTCGCGGACCAGCGTTCGACGGATCATTGCCAATTAATCGTT
Organism: Eufriesea mexicana; assembly: GCF_001483705.2. Taxonomy (NCBI): domain Eukaryota; kingdom Metazoa; phylum Arthropoda; class Insecta; order Hymenoptera; family Apidae; genus Eufriesea; species Eufriesea mexicana. The sequence goes on along the minus strand of NW_016908771.1, from coordinate 737,227 downwards.
GAAAATCTGCTTGGCATCCTGTAGGTACCAGTGGTCGATCACGGTTCATCGGTTCCAATGTTGGCGAGGTTTTCAGCCCGAATACAGCCCGGGACAGAGTGATAATCTGATTTTCTGTGTTTCAATGGTGCTTTCAGAGAGGTAGCCTTGGTAGATGTTTCGCGATTGTAGACCAAATTTGGTTTTACCGTGGTACAGAGTGATAATCTGATTTTCTGTGTTTCAATGGTGCTTTCAGAGAGGTAGCCTTGGTAGATGGTTCGCGATTGTAGACCAAATTTGGTTTTACCGTGGGAGGTTAAATTTTAGAGAAATATAGAGAAAGTATTACTTCGTCTGGAATATTTTTGAGAATATGGCAAAAATCAGTAACTTTTGGTTATTCGTTTTCCAAGCATAATTGCTACAAAATGATCTTTCCAAATTTGCCATGCGTAGAACTTTGTTTTACCCATTTGTTATATAAGCACAAGGTGGAATTCGTAAAAAGAAATAATCTCTTTTCTATATTATTAACATCTTGTACTATAAAGACATGTCTGGCTCGACCTGAGATTTTCAATTGCGCAAATAGGAATTATGCCAACTATATGCGTAAAATTATGTAAAAATTGCACGTATTTTTTTTGGATATTGTAACTTATTTCGTGTTGATCTTGTCGAGGGTTTTTACACGGTCCATGTTATTGGTGCTCATTATTACGCGAATGTTCCTCCTTCTACGTATGTTTTACCAGTATTCTAGAGTATATGGGAAGACTTGGTATAAATTCTGACCAATTAAAATTAAACACGTTAGAAATACCCGATTCTTCAAATTCGTTGGAGCAAGGATACGTCATACACTGAACCAAGACACGGCAGAATAAAAAGAACGCGGTACCAAAACGAAAAAATAAAATAAAATTAAAAATTCGTCTACGTGTGCAACATTTGCATCCATCGTGCTACTTAGGAGAAACCCTAAAAACCGTACCCCAGGCTACTCCGTCGCGTACCGTAACACGTTTGCATCTGGTTCTACGTCCGCAGGGGTCGTTGCTCTTGAGGTTAAATCACGTGGATGTTTACTACGCCGTATCGATAGTATCGACTCTGGTAACGCGTGTAATTACCCTTTCAGATCGGCTGAAATGCTCGAAACATGGAAGATTCTTAACCTCGGCTGTTGGTCTAGTAAATTCCGCAGCCATACTTTCGCCCGTAGCCTATCCAGGGGTAGCCAAGGACGTCCGTGGTGCGGCGAGAGCGTATAAGGCAGAGAGCACGCGGGAGAGCACGGAACATTGAAAGGCAAGGACAGTGACATCAGTATCGGTCCCGCGGCGAGCCATACGTTATTCGACGAATGCATAAAGAGGCCTAAACGCTCTGATTATCGAAAAGGCATCGGGGATAGCCGCGCACTGCGAGCGGAGATAATGCATTCGGAGGTTGTCCGTAGGTTCGAGTCGCGTGTGTCGACCGATCGAACCGTTGCCTGATGGATGGAGACGCGTACCCACTATTCCCCATTCTTCCTCCATCCCGCTCCATCGTCGTCTTCGTGGCCGTCTTCGTGGCCGTCGTCTTCTCTCACAGATGTCCCTCGCAGGGCCATCTTCCTCGCTTCTTCGTCTCTCCCCTCCCGCTCCCTTTCTCCCGCGAAAGTAACCCCTCGGCCTCGGGACAGTTCGCCGATTCAATCCCCTGTGTCCGCGCAACGGGATGGCTAATGTGTTATTCCCGATTCCATGGGGCTCAGTGACCCAGTGAAACCGAGTCGTTTAATTTTCCATCAGCTACGATTTCGGACCTACCTCGTTCCAGAGGTCCTCGAATTATCGACAGTGTCTCGATGACATCGACGATCTTCGCGAGACATGACAGTTGTTAGGGTTTTTGGGTGGAGAGTGGCTGTTTTTGTTTTAATACCGTCTCGGTCCCAAGAAATTTGGAATATTTGAATGACGTTTCAACTTAGACCAACTGCTGGAGAGCTTCCTACGAGAGCTATCTAGAATGAGCGTTAATCGACGTCTATCCTACGATCGAAGGTCTTCAACAGACTTAACAGACAAGAGAATCTTTAGATGAAGACAGTCTCACATGCTAGCGCTCTGGAAACTCGAGAAATCATGAGAAGATTAGCAATCCTTCGTAGACCTAACAATTCATAGAGTTTTTTAATGGGATGATGGTTCCTTCGCTAACTCCGAGGTATGATTAATCTCTCGTGTTGCCGCTCTGAAAATTTGAGAGATTACGAAAAGGCGAGGGATCTAAAGATGGCGTTTCGTTCTTCGATACAAGACCTGCGCGAGGCCTAACAGCTGTCAAAGTCTTTGGACTGGAAGACGACTGCTTTACACAGTTGCATTGCTATTGCTCTGAAAATTTGAGGGATAACGAAAAGCTTGGGAATCTATAGATGACACTTGGTTTCGGTCCCCGATCCGCGCGGGGCCTTACAGTTCTCGGAGCCTTCTGACAGAAAGGCAATGGCAGTAGCGACTTTCTCCAGAAAATTATGCAACGAGCAGGACGGTTGTCTCTTTCGGAATAGCTGCAAAGTGTTCAAGGTCATCTGGCGTTCAAGGCACGTACGTCAATATTCCGTCGGTCCACGGTGGCGCATAAAAGAGACGAAAGAAGGTAGAGCCCGCGCGACTTTCGTTGCCTGTCAACGGGTACAAAGTGCAGAGCCGGCGGGGGATGGCGTCGGCAACGACGAGAGAGAGGCGTTAATTGAATTTGGGTTCGTGTGGATTATTGTGAAGCGTTTAAAGCGGCCAGAAACAAACCTATTTGCGTCGGGGAGCTTTCTCGTGGAAGATAACAAATGATCCACGAGGCGGCCGGCTCGCAAACTTCGGCATAAAAGCTTCGCCGGGAGAGAGAACCCGTCGCTCTCCCTCTCTTTCTCTCCCTGCTCTCCCCGGGATCGGGCATCGTTTCCTTCTTCAACCCCCTTTGCGTTCTTTCCTTCGTTTTACCCGCATCGTTCCCAGCCCCGTCCGCGCCGCGCCGACACGCTCTTCTCTCAGGGAAACCTCTCGCCACGCCACGCGGATTGAAAAGCAATAGTTTTTCAATCTATTTATAACTGTCCGTTCCACGCGGCCGACGCGCAACCGGAATGATTTAATTTGATTAGACCAGTAGTCCGTCATGTCGTCTTTTTTCCTATTTTTTACGCCGCTTTTTCCACCCGAACACCGATTTCGGCCTTCGATCCACGATTAATTTCCAGCAATGAAAAGTGCAAATTTGTTCCGAGTTGGAAGTAGAAGTATGTTTCTAGGACGAAAATTTCAAAAAATCGTAAAAATGTGGGAATAATCCCTTTGATCTACAATTAATTCGATCGTAATTGCGAATTTTCGTATTATTTTCATTAATCGTCAATTATTTCCATAAAAGATAAGAATATAAATAATATCAGCCGAATGTCTTGAAAGTAAAATTTAGAAGGATTCGAGAAATGAAACTAACGTAAGATGGCTATAACATAGATTAATATAGGAAAACTAATTTCTGATCATTGACAGTTTCCATAAAATAAAACAAATGATAGAAATTTATTTTGAATGTAAAGAATTAAGTACCGATTAAACGTCTTGAGACCAAGGTTCGGAAAATGAAATTAATTACTTTCGCTTATATTTTATTTAATAGTTGTCGGTGTGAGTTTGGTGTGTAAAGTTATGGAAGTCTGTTGGATATTTTTTTCCAGACAGAAGGAATATCGAGAGTAGAACGAATACCAAGACCCGACTCCCCTAACAGAGCCGCGATGCCACGTATTGAACTCTCTGCGGCCGGCGCGATGTTCTCCAAAAAGTTAGTACGCGCCACCACGTGACCGCGTTAGGCTGCCGTTACGCCTAGCCTACGATCGTTTAAGTTTAGAAGCGTCCACAACGTGTCACAACTTCCCACGGAGGCTAAGCATTAATCCCTCGAAACAGTGATACAGACCGAATCACAACAGGAATCATCGTCGCCATTCATCCTTCCACTGAAACCCAATCTTCTCGGAATTCGTAGTTAACCTCGAAACGGATTAACTCGTGACTATATTAAACTTTCGTTACATCCAATCGAAGAGATTTCAAGTTTGGAAGGGGCTAGCTATCCAGATATTACCTATCGCGGCTAATAATTGGTCCTTTGAGCAACGACAAAGATCACAATCCCTTGAAATGGATCAGTTAACAGGTGTTAGAGTCTAGAGAACCTATATATTTACATCTAGAGGACCTATTATAACTGTTCTTCAGTGACACCTAGAAAATACAAAGTATTTCAAGAATAGTACCCAAATGGTAATGGCACATTACGAAATGTGAAATATCCCGTTACTCTTCTGTAACGTGTCAAGTTACAAGTGTCTGCGATACTCCGTAACTTCTCAAGGAGCCTAAGTGTTAACTTTTAATAACGATACAGACTGAATTATAGGCTCAAACAGGAGTTCATCCATTCCTACTTCGTATTTCTACCAAATCCCAGTTTCCTCGAATGTTGTAACTATTCGCAGACTGGACCAGGTCTACCAAGTAACCGCGTTAGGCCCACGTCACACTGGGCCTGAACATCTGACGATCGTTTAAGTCTAGGTGAAACGTTTACGCATCAAACTCCTCACAGAGGTCCATCGTGCTCGAAATTCATAATTATTCCACTGCCGTTACGAAGATCGTCTGTTAATTATACAGCTCGAATGAATCGCAACAACAGTCACTGTCGCCATCCTCTCTCCCCAGAATTCGTAAGCCTCCTTAAAACGAATCAGTTCTGGAGACGTGAAAATCCTGGCCATTCCGTGTCCACGATTCCCTGAAGCCATTTCGTCGGCAGAAGAGGCTGGGCCGGTCGTCACGGCTCATAAATAGAGCGCAGGTCCCTTTGAGAGCGATCGCTTGGCCGGAATTTCTGCGGAACGAGTTACCCGCGCGACGGTTCGAACGTGTCAGCTGTTTATCAGTGGAAATAGATCCGGCCGGCTTTCCGGCGCGGGCTTAACGCGGCCGACAGGTCCTAGAGCGTGGTCGGACGTGCGGTAACAGGTGGATCGCGTAGCGACAGAGCGGATCGAGCCGATCGTGGCGCGGGCCGGGGTCCTCCGCTGCTCGGCGCGGAATGTCGACAGGTCGTTGATTTTGCGATCTTTGGCCGGCGATCGGCCGCCAGCTGCGAAAGCACCGAAAGGTCACAAATCAGCCGGGATGGAGGCTGAATGACGCAAAACACGCCTAGATAAATTTAAATCGCGCGCACCGAGCCGGGCCTAGCGTCTTCGCGATACCCCTTGGCAGCGACTGGCCGAGAGCCAGTCGCCGATGTGGCCCGACCTGATCCCTATCGCAGAGGAGGCAGCGAGTCCGTGTAAGGAACCTCTCATTCCGACGTCTGCCTGTGTCGCAAATCGCCAGGTTTCGCGATGAGACATGCTCCATTACGGGCTTTGCCGGTTATGCAACTGGGCTCAGCCTCGGAGGGCTGCTTCCCCGAACCATCGCGCTTTCTGCTTGCTTAAGTACGCGGAATAGCGGAAGAGGAAGTTTGACTGTCTCCTCGGATCTGGTTACTTTGTAAATGGTACATCTATACCATTATGGTAAAGTCCTTGGTAAATGAATCGTTCGGCTGATTTACTCCCTTGTACTTGCTGTCATCTAATTCTGATTTGATCTTAGTTAACCGTTATAATACTTCCATTGATTAGAACTTTTCGATGAAATTGTAGAAAAGCTTTAGAATTTCTTCGAATCTTGTGAATGTTATACACTTTAAGTGCAATTTCGATCGTGTGACAGGAGTAGCGCATAATTATAATATTTGACAGGAACTTGCGACGAATTAGACTCGTATTACAAAGGATCGAGGTATTATGTTCCCTGCTCAAAAAATATTTTTAAAAATTCACATGAGAATTTTTTCGTAATGAAACGACGATAGATTAGTATGCCATTTTGTTTAGAATTTTCTTTCTCTTAATTCAACTTACTTCGCGAAAATCCTGTCAAGGGTTTTCATACTCTCTTTTATACTCTATTTTTACACGAACGTTTCTCATTTTACATATCTTTTACCAGTATTCGACATTGTAAAATAGAGAATGTAGAGTCGAAGAGAAGCAATATTTCTCTCAAATTAATTTCTGAGACATTCTGTACGTTTAGGTTTGTCAACGTATCAGCAGCTGAATACAAAAACATGACTCATCGCAGATTAAATTTCTTTAAATGATTAAAAAGATAGGTAATAAAAATCACAAATACGAATACTTTTATCTGGCAATTAATCAACGTATCGAAAATCCCGCTATCTATGATTACATCTGCGCGAATCTTGCAACGAGGCCTGTGTAACTCGCGGGGTGAGCTTTCAGGGGGTTGAATCTTCGTTCGACTATCTATCTGGAATCACGGAAACGGAAATTGAAGCAATACGTTGTCGCTTGGTTGTTATTACCGCGATTAATCTCCCCCGTGTCTTCGAGGATGATACTGGTTCTCGAGCTCGATCATACGAGGCAGATAGCGTTAACCACATTCGAGAGGCTCGAGAGGATATCGGGTTTTGCAACATTTTCATTAGCACCGTGAACGTGGTCTCGAGCCTGGCTGCTCGAAGCCTTCAGACACAGTCTAGAAGAAATGTCTACGAACGTCGACCTTTTTTCACAAGCTAGCCACAGTCTACCATCTGCTCCACTTGCCTCCATCCGCGGCCTGTAATTATCAATTACACAACGCTCGCTTATCGACCACGACGTCAGCCGTGCTTTCGTAATGAAATATTCGTGACTATTTATTCGGCGGACGATCACGTTCGTTTCCAGGCCAGAAGTTGGCTGTCGCGGAAGCGAAAAGTAAATACTCGTCGGCGAGCAGCGGAAAATCGGCTTCCGACTAAAAATACCGCGTTTTCCTTCTTCCAACATTTTCTATTTTCGCGGAGAAAATAGCGTCGGTTTCGGTCGTAAATAACATTTATTTAGGCGTTGCTTGAATTTTATTAATATCTTTGGGAATTGCGATAGCGCGATTAAATCCACGGTTAACGCGAGATTGCGCTGTGCTAAAATTACGCCAGCTTCAGGCTGTCGCATGCGATTAATATCTATTGGGATTATGGCTTCTAATTGCAAAATAATTACTATATATATTCTCTATTAAAGTCTTTGAGTGCTTCTCTCGAGAGACTGACCGACTCGCTAGAGAGTGTCAAGAGGGTACGTGACGCTGTTCGCCTAAATTCCTAATTTTTATAACATTCAAGATTGTTTTTTAACAATATCGTTGATAAGGATGAAATAAAACATTCGGATAATACTGTCATTTCGATGCTTTGCTTTGGAGATCGTGTGTTTCATTTTTAGCCACTTTTGACAGTCTACTTTCTGCCAAAGCGTCGTATAAAAGACAAGCTATAGGTTAAATATGTAATTTACTTAAAGAGGTCTAATTTATCTTCGTTTCTTTAGTTGAATTTAGCAATTATTTTTAATACTTTTCGACAAAAATTAATAATGTCAGATGGCGAAGATTGATCGCGGTTAATATGTCATCAATATTCTCACTATTACTATGATTAACGCTAATGTAGCAAATTATCAAAATTTCCACTGACAATTAAACCTCAATTAGTATCCCGTACACGATCGATAATATTACTCCTCGAAATTGTCATAACCAAGAATATTAATGCCAGAGGCAGAGGTCAGTAGTTCTTAACACTAGAACTGTCAACCCAGTCAAAATGACTGGTCTCAGAATTTTCCTTTCTACAATTACCAAAAATACATATCTACTTTTATACAAAGATGTACAATTAAAAACATATACCTGCTTCTAAACAAAAATGAATGTCAACTCGTATTAGATAGATTCGTAATTAATATATTTAATTATCTTCGTCTTACCGTAAAAATTACTATTGCCTACGCCCTCTATGTTTAGCCAATTAGAGATCGGTAGTGCTAACGTTAAGGTGTGCTTTCACCGTCCGTCAGTGGTACCAACCTCACTCGCAACCGCGCAGAAAACATAAGACCGATTTTGATCGGACATGGAAAGAGGCACGCGAAACAGTTAGCCGAGTATTCGAGAAACAAACGACAAGTTTTTAAGAGGCATTATCTCGTTGGCTCGGCCATGAGATCTTGAGGCCGGGGACCACCTAGGCTTGAAAGATGCAATCGTAATTGCATAATAGGCACGATAAACTGGCCGGGTTATTTATGAACCTCCTCTCTTCTTTTGTCGGCCGTGTCAATGGGGAGCTGGGATTTGAACGGTGCTGGATGTGTTTCAGTGGATCGGGCCACGATGTCGGGCCCGAGTAGATTTTAGATTTACATCGTCTTTGTCGTCGTGCCACGCGGTACTTCAGACTCCTCTTCTTCTTCTTCCTCTTCTTCTTCTCCTTCGGTTAATCTCTTCGGCCGAGGATTGATGATTTATAATTTCTCCGCACTCAGATTCCTGTTCGGAGTTATAAATACTTGTTGTTCTGCCGTTCGCCGCGTTCAGGCCTGATTTTCCTCGATAAACAGCCACACTCTGACTGATCGTTTCTCGACCACTCCGAACCTCTTGTCAGAAAATTTTGCCATCTTTGACTCGACACGATGGTGATTTTCTTAAGCGCGTTTTTGGTGGTCGAAGGGTTCGTAGAAAAGAACAGAGGGTGCAATTTTTCGGAAACTTTAAATAATACGGTATTCGAGTAGGTAAAAGTAAGATGTATACTTTTTGAATTATGGTACAAGGAAAATTCACCGATTCTCAGGAAAATAGGTTTATGTAAAATATTATAGCTCTACGAATTATCTCGTTATTTCATAGAGAGTAGAACTTTCATAGAGTCCTCTAGAAAATTTTGCGAATTTAGACAGGTCAATATCTTTTGACACGTTTAATTCAATTTCCTCCCCAATTTTTCTCATCCTTGTTTCCTTCGAGGACTAAAAAATGAGGGAAAATTAATTTGCATTCACCAATCATACTGTTATTTTTATCGAATAAATACTTGTTCTACTTCTGAATCATAGTACAATAGAAAATTTGCCGGATGCTATGGAAATAAATAAAAAATGGCAGAATATTTCTTTTCTGTTATTAAAAATAAATGAATTTGACAAGGATCATTTTTAATTTCCTCTTATCTGATATAAAATTTCGGAACTCCATATTAATCATCCTGTCAATTCTATTCGACACTTTCGATTCAATTTCCTTCCCAATTTCCCTATTTTCCGTTTCCCCTCGAGGAAATTGGATAAATACTCGTTCTGCATATTCCCTTGCAATCGTGGACATCGTGTTTACTCCAAAAAATGCTGGGACCTCGCGAGTTTCCATTCGCGACTGGCGATGTTATCTCTGTCAACGTGTTGCTCGTTTTCCACATTTTCGTCGCTATCTCGACCATCGTGGATACTGGCTGGCCGCGCCAAGCACCATAGAATCTCTGCACCTTGCAGCGGCCCGTTCGAGAAAATGGAAGCGACCTCCGCGTCGTTTCACCTTATCACTCGTGCCTGCTTCGGAGTCGAAATTTTTTTCATACCGAAAGCTGATTCTCCGGCCGAAGGCCGAATTCCACGACGTTCTTCCCGTACATTCCACGCGGAGGTCTTCGTTTAATGAAATGCAAAGCATCTCTTGCATCGCGCAGCCCCGCGAGCGCCGGATTTTTTGTCTACGTTTTCGGAATGCGCAGTATTCGCGGTCGCGCTTTCAAAGAGGACGCTCGTGCCTTGAGAAAAGTCTCGTCGTTCGCCATAAGCGCCGGCTTTGTTACCTTAAACTCTATTTATATTGACCGCGGTACCGACGTATTAAGCCTCTCAGTGGCGGCCATGGTTAAACGTTCGCGCCAACGTTAAGTTACGGGACGAGCACGAGATAGCAGTGACTATTAATTCGTCCGAATGGTATATAGCCTGCTACGAGAAAGTAAGGTGAGTACTGTGCAAGATTGTGCTTGGTTTACCGTGTCTCTGTAGGCGCGCAAAGGTGGCGAGGAGTATTGGGTTCACGGTATGCAGATGGTACCATTTTCTCTATTTTTATTTTCTCCAACTAATTTGAAATTATTTGTTGCGTGTTAAGATTAAGGAATATTCGGTCCTTTGATTTTAAATAATTTTTCAATCGAATCCTAGACAGTAGTACCCAAGCTTCGCATAATACTAGAGAAAAACCTCCCACAATTCCATAATTTTGTCTTACATATTTAATAATAATTCTTTCATATCCCCATAAAACAAATATTCAAATTTCTCTCTAAATTCGCGACGCTCCACACAGCAAAGCAACGTGAAAAAATAATTTTTCAAAGAAATTCCACGAATTTTTCTATCCAAGCTTCGCATGATACCCGCATGGTAAAATTCCCACTTGACCCATAATCCTGCACAGTTTTATAATGTTGCCATAATTATTACTAACTCTTCCACACCCCCGTGAAACAAATATTCGAACTGCTCGTGAAATTCGCGACGTTGCATGAGATGCAACGACAAGCGGAAAAATAATTTTCTAAAGGAATTCCACGAAACGTTACGATCCATAAAATACCCAGGGCTTGGCGCAGTGCTAAAGAAAAAATTTCCACTCGAGCAGTAAATGTCCACAATTTCCAGGCGTCGGGGCGACTGAGTTCTCGTTATCATTAGGTCGCGAACCGTGGATGGTTTTATTGCTTTCCTCGGAATTCCAGGATCGATCGGTCAGATGGAAGCGACCGATAGACCCGGTGCTCGCTATTCCTATCAGATAATCGTTTAGATGCACGTGGCGGCGGGGGTTAACGGTGGTGATATTCTAAATATACATCGGTAGAGGCCGCCATGGAGCAGAGAGCTATCATGCTCGTGCACAACGGCCACGACGGCTGTTGGAATGCGACACGCGGCAGCTTCGGATTCTGATGCCGTTCGGCTCGCTTAATCGAGCAATTCTACTCGCGCGGCTCACCAGTTGCTGCTCGCCTGCTCGCCGATAGCGCCGCGACCAACGCGATTAATTGCACGTCCGCCGAGATAATCCCGCCTCCCTTTCTGCGGATATCTGAATCACGCCGGCTGCCCATTCGTTTCGTCAAACGACGTTGCTTCACTTTCCACGACCATGGAAACTGGAGTAGCTGCTTTGGCAACGGACCATAGGTCATTAGGATCGCGAGGCTCGCTCCAGGTGTCAACTATTCGTGGGAGAATAGAAGAAAATATAAGCAGCCTAGCCTTCAGGATCTCTCGCGAAATTTCTTCCTTAATCTTGGTAAGGCTACTCGCGATTAGGCTCTTTGCGGATTGTTGCAACGTTTGCTCGTGTTGCTAATCGCGAAGCTTCTGTGTTTTCAAGATTACCGTTGTGTACGTGTGTGTCAGACTGTACAATGAACACGTGCTGATACTAGTTTCGTCGAATACAAAGTGCTTACAAATATACTCCGATGTATTATTTAGCCTAAGTACTTCGACAGAGATGTTCAAAGTGGAACCAAGACGAGGGTGTATCGACTAATTCTTCTGGTTGGTATTGATTGACAGTGTGAGTGACGATTGAACGAATGAGTAATAAAATCCTGAAAAAAATTAATTTCGAATGGACGGATCTTTAACAACAGAGGGTTAATAAGCTGCCATGTTGCTTCTTACACTCACATCTTAAACCTATTCTCTGCGATTCTCTTTAGATACCAATCATCTGCCAAATACCCTTCGCTTTACTACTGTTTTCTTGCACAAATATCGTCGATCCCTTAAATCCACCTCTTAACCCTCCACCCAGCTATCTCGAGTTAGCCCCACATTTTGTTCCGTTCCATTCTTCCCAATCTTCTTATCCAAATCCCGATTCTCCGTGTTTCAATCTACAAAAATGTGTCAGTAGATGTATACAAGAAAAATGCCAAAATATTATCAAGTTCGCAACATTCCTGAATAACTGCTCGACAGTGCACAGTTTCCTTTACACGCTACTCACCCACCAAGCATCCTCCGAAATCGGTCACTAGCTATCCTCCCTGTTCTCACCTATCCGAGATACACAAACGTCCAAAGATGAGAAAAGAGACATCCTCTCCCCACGTTCAATCCCGATGGTGGAGCAATTTCCTAGACACCGCTGCTCAGTGTCCGAGCTACAGCGAATTAGCTATCCAACGATCTCACTGTCACGAGCGACCCCGCCGATGGAACTTCGCGACCGATCGATCTCTGGATCCCACCTCCGATCACTCAGCCAGGGAGAGAACACACGCGCGTACACGAGGACGGAAACGGGACGAAAAGCGATCGAGAGCGGGGTCGAGCGAGGTTATCCCGGTCACGCGTTAGTCAGGCTCAGCCAGCCGGTCTGTCAGTCAGACCGGTCAGAAACGGTCTCCGGGCTGGCAGCCGGTGACACGTTCGGTACACAGGCTCGGCTCGGTGCGAATACACGCGCCGCGGGGCCGGTTCTATTAAGAGCGAGCCACGAAAACGCTAGACGACACGAGGTGACACCGAGATGCCTGACACGACACGGGCCTGCGCTTAGCGAGCAGTCTTTCATTCTACACCGGCCGCCTCGGTGTCTTAACAGCACCGACAGCTATGCGACTCGTTGACCCTGTCGTTCCGCTTCTCCTACCCGTGGCACGTCAAACATTTTTACTCCGAGAGCGACTCCCTCCGCGATACCCGATGGAGCGAGCACTCGATTTTGTTGGGAAATTATTATTAGGCTAGACGATCTTTTTTCGAGCAGGTCCCAGGCTTTCTCGTGGGTCCTGCCGAGTTTGGAGTTGGATTCGTCCGTGCTAAACCTGTCGTCGAGTAAATCAGGAATGGACGATAAGTGGATCGCGAAGAGACTTCGTAGATCGTAGACCATGTCAACTCGTTAATGAAATATCACGTTGGTTTAATACCCCCTACCTTATTGTCAATTGTCAGTACACAGGATGGGTGTTTAAATGTGCTAAATGTCAAGATTGCAGTAGGTGGATGACGATATATTTTTTAGAAAAAGAAATATTCGAAATTGGTCACCTCTAGACTAAATGACAGTTCTGAAAACTGTCATTCTAAATTCTGCATTCGATATTATCGTCTTAATCACTCGTCTTCGCGATTTTTCTTTGAATATACGTGTAATCGATCTTTCAGTGTCTTCTATTCTTTTTCCTCTTTCATTTTCTTTTTGTCTGTGGTAGATTTAATATTGACAGTCTTCTATTCTTAGGTTTATTAGTAGTCAGGTATTCTTTGAGCGTTTGGTCATTTCGGTGTATGCAGTGTGCACCAAATTTTTCTTGTACGTGGAACTTGTATTTGACTGTTTGTTAAAGGTGTATGACACGAAATTGTTTTTGTTTTCGGTTATACCTGTCATATCGAGATAAATAGTATTTTATTTTGTTTTGCACGCAATTATTTCTCATCCATGTGTTTTTCTCGTAAAATTGGTTTCTTGAGTGAGAGATACCGAATGCTGATATGCAGTGTAAGGATATTTGTTTCGTGTGCGAGAAGATAATCTTATGATCGGAATGTTCGGTGATTGTTGTGGGAAGTAGTCAATTTCAAAGAGAGAGAGTACATATTGTTAGTATGAGAAAAAAATGTATTACAAAGGCAGGGAAAAACAGCGTAGAACAATTATAATTATTAACTTCGTAGACCTATTTTGCAATTAATAATAATAGTGTTTTATAATTGTTCATTATCGTCCAATTTACTCGCACTTTCAGTTCTAAGAATATCGTAGAGTACCACTGCAAGGTAATCAAGGCGTAATAGTGATTGTAATAGTATGTTACGTAGATAATTAATCGACAAGAAATTTTCATGGAATCTTTATCTTTCGTACAAAGTTCTTTCATACTTGTGTATCAGGAATACTTATGCTTCCAAACCCGAAAATGTCATAGTATAAGAATTACGATTTCTATTTGTACGTATATATTGTCCCATGATTAATTACTTATATTTTATTTCGTATAAAATTCATTTCAGCTTCGATGGTACCGTGACAAAAGATTTATGTCATATTTCACTATAGTAATTCTAATAATGGGACCCATAATTAATCATCTACTCTGCAATGATGGAATCATCTCTGTTTCCACTTATATATATCATATTGTGATTAATTATTCCCAATTTTAAGTTGCCCAAAAATGCCTTGATATATATAATACTAATTCTAGCCATGTCTTATATAACTAATCAAATGTTGTATTAATATATTATATATTAACCCTTTGCGCTCGACGATTTTTTGGCTAAAGAAGGATACGAGTTGAAAAATTTTTTGGTATAAGACTGATGGTATTTTTTGAGCAGTAAATAAGAAATCGTATAATAACTAACACCTAAAATTATTTAATTTCGATACCTTGCACACTGTTATATTATTTTAAATTTGATATACTAATTAATATCAAGCTTCGAAATTTTATCAAATGGTGACTGAAAGGCACCTCTCGAGTGCAAAGGGTTAATTGGTTATATATTAAAAATACCGTTCGCGATAGTAAATAATAATAGCACTAACTATAAATTACGCGACGAATTTACATCCCTCTTATTAATTTGTTGACATCGCATTGGCCATCTCGATTCGCGATCTTCGACACCCACCGCGAATCCACCGTGAGAATTACCATTTTGTTCTTGCACAGTCTCATCGTCGTTTCCTCCTCTTTTCTTTTGTTTATAGTAAGCTATCCGGACGTGTAGCGTAACACAAAAGCGAATGCTCGCAGCTGCCACGAGTGTTAAGACACACACCGTTGACGGGCCGTATATTTTGTCACGGGATGCTCGATGAGTAACGATTGGAATAATAATGCCAACCACAATTAAAACCCCTGACCGCTCATCGTCGTCGTTCCCCGATACCGATCCATTTCTAAAACTGGGCCGCGTTGATAACCGCGAATTATACTAACCATAGAATTTTGGTCATACCCCATAACTAACACGATCACGGGTTAGGGAAAAGAAAGGCAACAAATGGCGGAATTTGAATATCGATAAATCTTAAGAAATCATTGACACGTTGACTGCCACGCAATTTTTATATGCTATATTCAGGGGACCATAAAATTTATTAATAAAAAAATACAATAATTCAAAGAAAAATACAGAAAATGGCACAAATTGTTAATATTCTTTACTAAATTTTCAAGAAATGGTTAAAATAAAATAGATATCACGGGTCACTGATGACCACTGTGAGAGTAAACGTGTTAATTGACTATATACTTACAGTGGCTCACGGAAATACTAGTATACCATATATATATGAAGATGGTAACTGGAAAATTGTAAAATTTTGACTTTCATGGAAATACGTGTATATTAATCAGTCCTTTTTATTCACAGATGATACTTCACGTGGGTAAAATCATTATTCAAAGTTGCAGTGCGACCTGTGTGTTTCCCTGTTTTTATATAATAATGCACAATGATAGAGCAGAGCTTTTTAAATAAAAACTGTTTCATTTCTCGCACTCTTTCGCGCTATAATAAAAATGTCTCCCTCTGAGATCCCGTGTAAGAAACAAAAGAATCGTTAAATCTTGGATCGATGATTTCACCCCTGGAGTCATTTTCTGAGGATGGAAATGTGCCATCCGTCATGCTTTACGTGCATGCAAACTTTCTTTAAAATCAGAATTTTTGGGTCGGAGAATTCCTTTGAAATATCACGTCCGAGCAATTTCGCGAACTAGTGCATATCCTGTATACACTGGAATCGACGCAGAAACTCGGAATTTTGGGGAAAAATGGGACGCTGAAGAATAGGAAGGCAAGAAGGAAAAGATAATAATGCAGAGCGAATGGAAAAAAGGCAAAACGCTTAACGCACTATTCAGAGCGAAAGTAATTGCTGCGAAAGATTGATCGCCAGTAGTTAGCAGAGATTCTTTTCGCAGATTCATGGGGCTCGCGAGATCCGATCTGGCCACCGTTAATAGTAACACGCTCTCGTAACAAACGCTTAATAAAACGTTGTTCCACGGCGATTCGCGCGAGCCAGTTTTTCTCTAATTACCGTGATACCTTGCCCACGATGGTGGAAGGAAAAAAGAAAAGCCAGGAGCACGCGTGTCGTTAATTGCTCGCCACGGCGCGTTCGTTGAACCGATCTTCCAGCGATCGCGATTCCTCCTCGCTCGCGCAAGATTTATCCTCTCGCGATGGAAATCCGATCAGAGGTCGCGGGCCTCGCCCACACCCGTTCAATTATCGGGTAAGCAGCGATCCTCCTCGCTTAATTTCCGCCGTTATTTTCGGTGCTCGAGAGCCACCGGACGAGGAAAAACCTGGCCTCGCGCGTTTTTACTTTCGTGTCCCGCTTTGCGTAGGTTGTCGTGGAATAAAATGATTTACGTGTTTACGCTGGTATGCAGGAAGTGTCTCCCGAGCCACCGCGGTGGGCTATATTTCGAATGGGGCGAGGTTACGCGTGCTTGATGGAAACTTCGAACTCTCGCAGGGAAAGAATCCGTGGAGTATGGGAAACACACGAATAAAGTATATTTTGATAACAATCCGGCAGCTTCCCGAATAATGCAAACGTTTAATTTCACGCGTTACTCGCAGGTGCTTGGAATTTTTCAAATTTGGAAATATATGAACGAAAATTACGCCATTCGTCCATTTTTGTAAATAATAAAAACCCTGGATGCGTGCAAATGAAAATAGCGCGTGGATATGCATGGTTGGTGGAAATTAAAAACTTATATTCGAGGTTTGATGGTTTGTTGGAAATTGATACCGTTCATACTTATTTTTAATTAACCCTTTCACTCCTACAGTCGTTGTACGACGTCACGCTACAATATGACTGCAGGATTGTGGACGTGATACAACGTCCATGGATTTCGAAGCTGCGAGTGCTTAGAAAATTTTTTCCTGAACCCTATCCAACTGTTCTAACGTGTCCTGCCATCTCTTAGGGTAAGAGAGAAATTTTGTTCAATTTGTTAAATTAATTCAGGGCATGGTGTTTGCTACTCAGGAGTGAAGAGGTTAGGACTCCTTCGCACCGATGGAATGAGCCTCATGTTATTCTCAAGTTAATCGTTATATATATATTTATGCACTGTCATCTAGATAGATAAATAAACATATGGAGATTTCTAACAAAAAAGTTCATATATTTTTCCAAATGATTCAATTTCTTACGGGTGTAAACTAAAATGGCGCGAGGTTCCGCTCGAGCGCGGGAAATTTAAAATTCCTGTATAGGATAAGATACATAGTAGGCAAGAAACGCGAAAACAATTTATATTCCGATACTGTCACTTTCCCGAATAATGGGAGACCTCGATGGTATTCGCTGTGCGAGTATGCGATAAAATGGCGCGAGGTTTTGCGCGGTGGAAGGAAATTCGAAATTCGCGTACGAGATTGAAATTATCAGAAGCAGATACAGAAAAATGTGGAACACGAGGATAACCTACATTTCGATATCATTCATACACTTCTCTAAAGACGTTTCATTCCGTGTGATACGTGTATACAAGAAGATGGCTAACGGGATGACACAGAAGCGAGACACGAACTCCGAAGCTTTCGAAATCTCTACTTTTAGGTTCTTGGCGGTATGTGTTGACACAGCGGAATAAATCACATCGATAAATTACGTTTAATTAACCATTTTATCATCCATTAAATTGTTAACGCTTATTCCACGTCTTCGCCGCTGCTTTATCGCTCTGACCCATCCCATATTTTCTCTTCCAATCTTATTTCTTCTCTTTATCGCATAATCCCATGCACGAAGGCACCACTTTCAAACGATATTAGAATCCTAACACCCTAATCCATAATCGTCTGCCTAGAAACTCTCCCAGCTACCCTAGATTCCTCGTAGAACAAAACAGCCATATCAAAAACGGTCCGAGTCATCCAGTAGTACTCTAAATTTCTCATAGAGTAAGACAAGCACACCGAGAACTGGCTGGTTCCTTCGGTACTATCTAAATTCCTTGTAAAATGGCATCACCGATCCAAGAATCGATCGAATCTTTCAGTACTCCTCTAAATTCCTCTTAAAACCGAGCAACTATATCCAGAATGTACCGAAGCTTCCAGTACTACCCCAAGCGTCTCATACACCAAAGCAACTGTACCCAAGACCTACTCGATCGTCCAGTAGTACTCTGGACTCCTCACAGAGCAAAGCAACCACGCAAAAAATACACCAATCCACCGAATCTTGGAGTACTACCCTAAACTCCTCAAAGAGCAGAGCAACCACGCGAAAAATCCACCAAATCTCGGAGTACTAACCCAAATTCCTCATAGATCAGACATCTACAGCCAGATTTGTCTCCAGTAAATGGTGCACGTTCGCAAGCAAATTTTCCGCATTAAAGTGACATCGACTAGCAGTGGAGTGGTACGTCGAACCCATCGGAGAACGTTACATCCGTTTTCCGTGTTCGAAAAGGACAATGGCCTATCGTGGGCCCGAAACGAACGGGGCACGACTTTCACCGGGACCCGCATTCTTCCGTCACACAGGCCGGTGCATCGACGTTGACAAGACGCGGACGGCGATTAATCATCGCGTGGAGCGGGAAAAGAAAGAAAGTTTCGGCCCCGTGTATTCCAGTCACGCTGGATCGCGCCAGTTCGCCGCCGTATCTTTATCACCGGCTGATAATGGATCATTATCCGGCTCGCTTTGTTCGCCGGTTGAACGAACCCGTGGCCGAATACGAATCCGCGGACGCATTCACGGATTATTCAAAAGGCGGCCCTCTCCGTCTCTCTCCTCCTTCTCGCTACCCTCGCGGTCTCGCTCTGTCTGTCCCGAGCCTGTGCTCGCGCGGCCACGCTCGCGTCAGAGTGTTGCCAGGGCTTTGTTGTTGCGAATCCTTGGTCGTGGCATTCTTTCACAGCGTTGGCCCGATGCGACGTGGACGAAACGCGCGGACGAGCCATTAATCATCGGTGCCGGAGGATTTAGAAAAAGCATCCGACCGGTGTCCTTCTCGATGACAGAGCCTAGGCGCAGCTTCGTCCCTGGCTAATAGTTTGATCCGTGTTTACGCTCCTCGCGATGAACCGCGATTTTGTTCCACCATTCGCGCCACACCCTCCACTTTTTCTCCTCCTTCTTCCTCGCTTCTTGCATTTTCGACTTGCGATTCTAGGCAACATTTTGACTGGCAACTGTAGGAAAGCTGGTCTCCTTGGGCCTGCCTTTGGGTTAGATAACGTGGTCCGAGGAAGAATTATTTATCCTATTTATTTGTTCACTTCGTGATATATATTTTAAACTATTATAACGTAGATTTGATCTAATATGATTTAATTTTATGACGCCGGTAACTGTCAAAGAGGTAAAGGATCGAATAGACTGATCTCTGGGTCTCCTTGGGTTACGTAACGTGGTCTCAGGAAGAATTATTTATCTTGTTTATTTAGTGACTTCGCGATATATATTTTAAGCTATTATAACGTGGATTTGATCGAATATGATTTGATCCCATGACGTTGGCAGCTGTCAGAGAGGTAGAGGATGGAATAGTAACGTGGTCCTAAGAAAGTTTATTTATTTTAGTTATTTAATAGCTTTGCAATTTGTATTTTAACGTTACTTTTGTGACGTAATATAGCTATCTTCGTGAACATCGAGTGAAAGTACTAATTGAATGCCACGTGTTTTGATAGTATTGTTAGGTTAGAACTGGGTTGTTCAAGGATGTTTATTTTGAGACAGATTAGAGCGACTGTGAATGGGGCTTATGAGGGATTAGTCGGTTTGTATTTGTACAAGGTTATCTTGAAATTAATAAGTCGTTAAGTATCAATGTAACTCCGTTACTAAGTCATTCCTGATTTCTTATTAATTTCAAAGGTAGCTTTGCAATATTTATTCGTATACCTTGTAACGTAGAAGCGAATACGATTCGATGTTGTGACGCAACGTGGTAGTCTTCATGGACGTTGAGGGAAAGTTAGCGTTAATTGAATACTGTGCACTTGGTTGCACCGTAAGATCGGAAATCAGGTGTTCAAGGATACGTTTTTCAGGCTGGATTACGATAATTATGAAACAAATTTATGCTACCTCGATTCTAATATCAGACTTCTTCCTATCGCACCTTGTAGAATGAATTCCAATGCACACAAACAAAATCTTCGAATAAAACAACCTACAGAATTTGAAGATTAGCATCAAATTCGCATCTCGCGTTGGAAAACGCTGGGAAAAAGTTAAAGTTAATCGAATGACATATATCTAATGACGTAATTAGGTTAGAAATCATTGATAAAAGATATTCCATAATTCCAGCTCAGTTTCAGAGCTCCCTCCCGAAGTTTGATTCCAATTCTTCGCAAAGCAGTCAGAAGTGCATATGGCCCGACTTCATGACTTGCAGACTCATCTGCAAGTAGATTGATACGGTGCAAATAACGGCTAATCACTACGCTTGTAGCGGATGCTGAATGCGGTGATTATCGGTTCGAGCATCTCGAGCATCGAATCAACGCACTACTTTCAATTTGCAATCGCTTTCAACGCTACCATCTGATCGCTCGACCCGTTACACTCCACCCCCGCGTTTAATTTCCAAATCTCCTGTGCATCGTCACCATCAATAATCTCCGCCCCCGTCTTCTGGATGCTGCTTCTTTCGCTTTGGGACCCGTCTCGCGCATTCATACCTGCGATGCGTGTTCCGTAGCGATGGGCTCGAGACACTTCCAGCTCCTCCATTCTGGTCTCACCATTTTTTAATCCGACACTTCTCTCCCCTTAACCTCGGGGAAGTTAAAAATTTCGAGAACGCGGGTGTTCCTGAACAATTATTAATAAATATTCGTTCATTTTGTCTAATTAATTTATTGACATTTTATAAACGATTTGTATGAAATTTGTTAAAATTCTAAGAATGCAATTTCGCTTGATTCAAGTGTCGTACGAGAAATATTGCGAGTCAATTGCAATTTGGAATAATGATTAAATATTTAGGAATATTTTTAATAATTGATATTTATAACATTGCCCAATTTGCGTCGTTAATATTAAATTTTTTAATATTTCCATCAACTCCTCACGATCCTATATTTCACTGAGTACGAAGTAAAAATTTTATCAATAGACAGTAAGATTGGAATAATTCTATACTCCAAAACGACACGATGAACTTTTTCATTCTCCAAAAATTTCTTCACTCCGATTACATTGGTCACTCTGGTCCACGTTCGAAACATCCTACACCATAAAGGGTTAAATCCATCGCTCTTGTCCAGCACCTCATCTCAATTTCTCAAAAGCAAAGCCTCAAGCTCTAAAAATTCTTCTACACCATAAAGGATTAAATCCATCGCACTTGTCCAGCAACCCCCATCTGAACTCCTCGAAAACCAAGCATCAAACTTCGAAAAATTATTCTACACCATAAAGAATTAAATCCATCGCACTTGCCCCCCAACTTGCATATCAATCCCTCAAAAGCAAAGCCTCAAACTCTAAAAAATTCTTCCACACCATAAAGGGTTAAATCCATCGCACTGCTCCGGCAACCCCCACCCGAATGCCTCGAAAGCTAAGCACGAAACTCTCAAAGCTACCACTTAACGATACGAACTAATATACCCAGCGACTGCAGAGTTAGCTCTGCACACAGCCGCAACTACTCGCGAGAGGCGGTTCGAGCGTGTAGCGTGACGAGCGTGCGGATCGCCGAGCGGATTGTCTCCGCGCAGCGCCATAGGTTGTATCGACGTCAGCGGGACACGGCTGGCAATTAATCACCGGAAAGGATCCACGGCGAGGATCCACGGGAGGAGCAGGCTTGGTCCCTCGGTGCCCCGTTCGGCGACGTCGGTACGCGTGCCGGCTTATAGTTCGCGCGTTCGACTGTCGTATAATAATGAGCCAGCCAGAAAAAGGAATTCCGTTTGTCCGTTACAAAACGGCTAGGTGTGCGCCGGATAAACGATATGCGGGCCCGCGCCGAGCAGGGGCCACTATTTATTAAAAAGTCAGCCCAGCGACGTGCTACATCGGGAGGAAAGCGATAACGCGAGGATCCAGGGGTCCGGTCATTAAGCTTCACCGGGGAGCTTCCTGGAAGCTATGGTGCGGTGCTTGTTTCCTCGCCAACGAGTTTCCACTGACTGTCACATGGGAGAGGGTATTATTTTCACCGGTCTTGGGGCTGGTTGCATTGGAATATCGCAATTTTTCCGATCTCTTCGCGTTGTATTATGTCGAAAACGCAGTAGGGACGTCTGTGCCCGATCTAATAGGGGACAAAAGTGACCGAAGAGTGGAATTTTTGGAATAATAGCAGAGGGTTTTAATTTTTCCAATATCGATGCTAATTGACGCTTCTGGAATTAGTTGCTTTGGAATATCGCAATTTTTCCGATGTCTTCGCGTTTAATTATGTCGAGAACGTAGTAGAAACTTCTGTGCCCGAACTAATAGGGGGGCGAAAGTGATCAGATAGTGGAATTTTGGAATAATAGCAATCCTGGGGCTAATAAAAGCTTCTGGGACTGGTTGCTTCGAAATATTGCAATTTTTGGCGTGTTCCTATTGAACTGTATTAAAAACAATGTCTAATATTTAAACAAGAATGTTTAGATTAATAAATGGTGGTCACGCTATATTAATAGGAATTTCTAATATTTAAAGAAAGATATTTAACCATTTGCACTGGAATGACAAGCATACCCTTGCAGAAAATTCGAAGAATTTCTCTAATCTTTATCTAATTTCATCGTAGATGGAGTAGGTACATAGTGATTAACTAAAATTAAACCCTACATCGATATATAATTGCTAATTGGAGAATAGTGATTACATCTAGACACGATTGATTTGAATATCGTACTTCAGCCTAGAAAGGTGATCATTTTTAACAATAATTCGTTTAAAATATTGCAATTTCGGAACTATATTATAATGCGAAAGGTTTCCAACGTTTCCGAGGATAGCTAACTTAGGATTACAAAAAATACTACCAAAGAGTATATTGTTAATCCTTGAAATACCGTTTCGGCGGTATTATTACTCATCAGGAAATACCATATTACCGACCCCGTTCCCCAGGTAAAACACGATGATGGCACCTTGACGCTTGGCTATCATATATGCCGAGTATTGGGCAATAATTCGGTTCGTTTTTCCGTTTGTAACCCCTACCTACCCTTGTACCACAAATTCGGAAACTACATAACTAATTGCAATAACAAATTACATAGCCCTACCAAGGGTCTACATAAATGCTAGACCTGGTAGCTCGCGGAATATGAAAACGCGCGATGTGAAGGTAGTCTGGACAGTCCACTTACTATTTCGAAGCCAAACATAATCTCCTCAAAGATCCTCGTCCGTCACTAATCGTCGTCAAGCAAGAACGACCTAGTGACGATACACATATATTCTCGTTGCATTACGCTAAAAATAATTTCTACGCCGAGAAGAGAAAATTCTAGAGAAATTCTAGTACAGCGATTACTCCTAAACTCGACTGGTTTGAGCCACCGTCGATAAATTTCTTCCAGCATATTCAGGACTACAGCGCCTGCAGGAAAAATCAGAATTTTCGATGACGTCAAATAATCCGAAGCTAAAACCGATCATCGAAGGATCGACCTTTCGGAGATATTCTCGCACGTCAATCTGGGATATTCTTAGTCGAAGTATTCTCCTGTGATACCGCGTTTCGCATGCTTTTTCTGCCGCTTAGAAAGTCTGTTTTTCGCGCACGTGACCACGCAACAGCCGCAATGCCGTCCCTGAGTGAGCCGGGCTCTCCCTCTCGCGCCGCTATTAATAGCCAGCTCATTATTGCTGTAAATGAGCCGACTCTTTAATATCCGCATTGACATGGATCTATGATCACCGTGCAACGTTCCGTGGTGCCCACCCTCTTCGATCCACCCTCGCACCTGCTCGATCCTTTCATCCGAAACCGTCGATGTCGCGCGAACCATTTGCCACGCTCGATCCGGGACAAACCTGACCGAAACCAGAGGGAATTACCACGCCTGTGTTAGGCTACTCGCTATCACACATCGCCAGGACTTTTTCCCGGCCACCTTATAAATCGACGCAGCCAGATAGAGATCTACGCCCGAGATGTATGCTAAACGACATGGATCGCGACGCGCGTGCAGCGACAAATAAATTTTCGAGCACCGGGCTTCCTGAAACGATAACGTCGCGGTGTGGCCGTGGAACGGGACGTGATTCACCGATTCCCGACGTGATCGAACGAAATGCATCGGCCGCTATCGTAATTGCGATATTAAAATGTTCCCGGCCGATGTTTAGCCGGTAAGCGACCGGTGATTGCGCGGCTGGAAAAGCAGAAGTAACAGGTTATTGGTATTTAAAAGCGACCTCGAGGTTTCTCCCGATGCTCGTTGCCCGAGCCATTCATTACCGGGGCTTTTGCAACGCGCGGCGGATAGGTGTAATAGGCGGAGTATCGTAATAACAGCGTTGCAAAATTATTTATGGCTCGGGCGTGCTGAGCAAATAGGTAAAACAGCTGCCAAGTGACCAGTTCGCGATCCGGTAGCAACGGTCGATGCATTAGCCGCGAGTCGTTGAAATAATTAACGAACTCGTGAAGCGTTACACGCGTTCAGCCCCGGCTATTATGCGCCGCGCGCCTTGGATCGCGCGCTTCTCCCCGGTTCCCTGCGGTCCGATCGATCGCGCGAGGTGCCTCCGATTCCTTCGATCGTTCGCGACCTTGTTCGTTTATCGCCTACCCCACGAGTCGTGTTGTGACATACCCTTAATTCGATAGCGGTAGGTCCATTTGATGGAAACACCGCCGGAACACGATACCCTCTGGCTGATAGCGCTCTCTGGAACCTGTTTCGACCGAGTCCACTCGAGGTGCTAGATATTTTCTTATCGAACCAGTTGTCTAGGGTAAACGGACTCTTGCTTCGTTGCTCTAGCTACCTATGCACGATCGCCATTGATAACTAGGCTAGACACAGGTAGAGCGATTACGAGCTAGGACACTTAGGTGTCCGGCACCTGGAAAACTTCTGAAATATACGTATATTGGACCCATAAATTATCGCTTTTTATCGAATGTTCCCGCATCATTGTACACGTACCAATCGAGTAACAATAGAGCGGAAGGATAATCGATCGCCACGCGAAATACAGGTAGCCTAATCGCGAACTTAATCGCTCGGGTGTTCGACAGGTGGAAAATTTCTGAAATACACGTACGAGGCAAAGAGTAACAGGATAATCTATCTGTTCCACAGGCACGGTGAACGCGAACGGCGAGGTGAAGCGGCAGAGGACGTCGTACACCAGGTACCAGACGCTGGAGCTGGAAAAGGAGTTCCACTTTAACCGCTACCTGACGAGGCGGCGCCGCATCGAGATCGCGCATGCCCTCTGCCTGACGGAACGTCAGATCAAGATCTGGTTCCAGAATCGGCGGATGAAGTGGAAAAAGGAGCACAAGATGGCGAGCATGAACATTGTACCGTACCACATGTCGCCGTACGGCCACCCTTACCAGTTCGCGCCCCACCCAAGCCAGTTCGCTCACTTGGCCACATAGGACGAGTTCTCGCCCGCCGAGCTCGGAGCACACGCTGTCCGGTTCCCCGGGATGTACGGCGAGCAGAACTTCTAAAAGGCTTTTTTCCGGCTCTCGGCCCGGCCGCCGTCACCAAAGACTATAGCAAGTCTCGCGTGACCTGCCGGCCCGGGACACTTCACTTCCAGTAGGACACGTGGTGAGACCCGACGAGGTCTGACACAGGCCACCGATGCCTCGACGGATTGTCACTCGTCAAGCAGAATTTCTACTTCTCTTCTTCTTTCGTCTTTTTTTATATATTTTTTTTTTTTGTTTTACTCTTTTCGTCCCTCCTCTTTTTCGTTCCCTTCCCCTTACCCTGCCCCCCGGGCTTTTCGTCGTCTTTTTGCCGGTATCCGAGAGCGGTATACGCGTCGACGAAGGAACATATTCGGGGACGATGGGGTTCCACGTAGACTCCTTCTTTTTCTTTTTTTTTTTTTTTTCGTCGCGAGAAACCCACTCGGGATAACGCGCGTTTGAAATCGAAGGGACGACCACGGTGATGTTCGAACGATTCTATCGCGGTCGGCGTTTTCACGGTTCCACGATTCGATCGCGTCCGCTGTGCGTCGGTCTGCGCCTGTGTCCACGAGATACTCCGTCACAATAGAACTATTCGAAGTTGAAGGGAAGCCAAAAAAAATTTTCTGCAATGCACGCCGTGCGCCCGATTAAATGGACTGGACGCGCTCCGAGGGGCTCTCGCCGCGGCTAGATTACAAGCGTACCGATGCTGAACGCGGACGAGAAGCCACCTCAGCGGGTGAGATAAAACCGAATCAGTAGTTTTTAAGGCTTAGAAATTAGCGGTCTGAGTAATTAATTAATTGAGCGACTAATTAATTGATTATCTTGTCTGGCTGCGCACTGTTTCGCATCTCTGGACCTATACAAACCCTCCTGTTCCCCAACCCCCCGCCCCGTATCCCGCCCACGCACTCCCAATAATTCCGAAATCGAAGGAGAAAGTGGAAAAAAAAGGAAAAAAAAAAAATTGAATTACAGAGGATGCGCTGATGTACTTATTCAACTTTCTCGTTTCATCTTCCACTCCGTCTTTCTCTTTCTCTTCTTTCGCTCGTTCTCGAAGTCTATCTCTCTGCGATGGCGCGTTTCGTCGACGGCGACGCCGCGAATTACGCCAGTCACCACCGGCGAACCGCGCAGTTTCTATGTGCACGTTAAAGTCTCTACTTCGTAGTACGTAAGGTGCCTATTAATACTCGATCCTATTCTCTGCCGTTTTTCGATAGAGGCTGCTGACACTTTTCAACGTCCGCTCGATCGACACGAAGTTACTCGCGAAATCGAAGCGACGAAACGCATGCTACATTATAGCGAATAAGAACAGCCGATAGTTAAGAACAACCTATTCTCGCGAAGCTCGTTTGCTATACCGCAGTTCGTTAAGCCAAATCGATCTAGGGGAGACACCTAGCTACCCCCACCATTCACCGATACACGTACGACGCATGTACGCGTCGGAAAGTAACACGTTTTACACGGTACTCTATGTTCCTCTTTTCCTCTTTTCTACTGTTACCTTTTTTGATATACACTTCATTTGTTCTTTTTGTTTTTTTAATTCTCGATCTCTCGTCGAACGCAGTCGAGTTCTCGAGAAGAATGACGTTTCGGATCGTTCGGTAGAGCGTTTAGAAAGAAATCGGTGTCGAGGACTCGGCGAGCTCTCCGTGAACACCGTGTACGCGTACGGCAGCTAAGGAACATGGTTTCGGAAGGAACCGCGACATACGACAGCTCTGGACACGATGCGAGCGCGATTCGACCAGGGCAAACGCATTTCCACGCGAAACGGTGTACAAAGTCGAGTCCCGTTGCAACTGCGACACTCTCGCGTCTTAATAATCCTTGCGCATGTTCGTCGCGTTGTACACGGTACGACGTTGTGCCGAAAATCTAAGAGCGCGTCTTGTCTGGAAGCGACAGGGGTTTCCAGTCAGCCGTCGAAGCTCGGGGGAAACGCGTTCGCGTCCGCGCATGCGCCTCCCGTCTGGCTGCGCGGTCGCAACTGCGCATCGCGACGCGGCACCGCGTGTAATACGAGCGAATCGAGCGGAGTGTATGCGTAGCGAAACGAACGAACCGACGAAAAACGAGCAACTGTCTCGAGGAGGAAGAGGTGGAGGCGGAATAGGAGGATCCCTCTCGGCGACCTAATCGAACGAAACGGCAGGTGTGTAAATGAATTTAGATAATGTGTTCGCGGCCGGGGCGCGTACACGCTCGCGCGCCCGCGTTAATTGGTTTATCTTGTGATACGAAGAGGTGAAATGGTATAATTGAACGGGAGAAAGATAAAATAAAGTAATAAACAGCTAGCAGTCGCTCTGTGCTTAGTAAGATGTCGTGAACTGCGTAACTTTATGCGAAGCAAATTCGGAAGAATACAGGGATCTAAAAAGTATATATATATATATACATAAAAATATATATATTATCTTTATTTAGAGTGAGAGAGAGAGAGAGAGAGAGAGAGAGTGAGAAAGAGAGAAAGCGAGAGAAAAAAAGGTGACAAATGTAAGGCGAAAGCGAACAAGGCGTAAAGAGAGATGTAAGTGTAAGCTATAATGTTGAATTGTACATAGCTATTGAATATATGGCAACACGATATTGAACGACGTTATTATCGTACGAGGCGCTAACGAACGAGCCGATTCCTCGAGTTCTTTTGCAGTCGATAAGGGACAGAAAATGGTATCCGTGCTTCGTGGAATGTAATTGTTTGTGATATCTGGCGCAGATGCAGGATGCAAGTTGTTCGACGCGAACCGAAGCAATTTCCTACGTTATGCAGAGTCTTTCGTTATCGCCTGGTACTTTATATAGGGATATTTAAATAAACGAATAGTGAGGATTATAATTATAATAATAATTATTATTAATATTATTACGATGATTATTGAAATTATTGATATTATTGCTATTATTCTATTGAGAGTGAGCCTGTTGCTAATGACTTGGTCCAGTGTTAATATTGTATTTTATTTGTTTCGTTATTATTATTATTATTTTTTTTTTTTTGTTGTTCACGCCGCGTGTCGTACAACACGTTCCGTACCTATGAATGCAGAGTTCGGTTTTTCGCGCTCTTTAAGGGAAAATGATCCGCGCGGCGAGCGAGCGGCGCGCGAACGCGCGTCCCCTCGGTGTCTCGACGATCGTCGTTTTTCTTTCCTCGGGTCGATCGCAATCGGTTCGTCCGTACAGAGCCGGGGTACACGAGAAACACGGGGGTCAGCGAAGCGGATGAGAATACGAAGCCTATTTACTCGTCAGGTGCGAAGGATGCGTTCTCCACTTTAAATTAAGCTCAAGTATTACGTTCGTGTAGCGTCAACTCAAATGTTACTTCATTCCATGTAATATACGTAATAGTCTAAACTAAAAAAAATACCTACTTAATACATCTACGTAACCTAGAGCACCGTACGTGTAAGGTCGCATAATTATATAATTTAAATTGTAATTATTAAATGGTATGACGTACAGAAGCACGACGGCTGTCCATTTATTCCGTAACACCTTCAAACCGGCCACGCGACGGTGAATTTGATGAAAAGCCGTCGCGTTCTGCAATTGAAATTCGCCTTCCGAAGAAATCGTTCAAGGTCCAACGCGGATAACGCGCGTGAGCCACGTTTCGGCCACACACGCGCGCGCGCGCATGCGCGTCAACTGCGCAGTTGGTCGACGAAAAACACGACGATAAAAGTTAGGGAAGAGTGCTTTCTCCTCGGACGCAGTGAATGTTGCGCATTACGAGATACCGGCCGACTCCTATGCCCGATAGCGCGGTCATGAATTGCTGGTGAATCGGTGGAATAACACGGCGCAACGAATAAAAATTGTGTTAATTACGGTCTGCTCGTAAAACGATAATTGTTATGTTTACAATTACGACCGATACGGCGAGGCCAGTCGTTGCTGAAATTCCAGGCCGCGATAACGTTCGAGTCGAAAGATCAAGCGATGCTCCGACTCAGAGGTTATCTGGCTGCGCGCGCACACGCGCACGCGCACGTTCGCAGGCCTCTTTTGCGGTTATAACAACGTTCGGTACGTATCTAATTGGCCACGCTCTACGTTTGACGAGTCTTAATTTCAATCGGACCGAGTCTCAGCCCCGTTCACAGACTCGGCTCGCGAATTATCCGTAATTATCGATAATAAGGCGCATCGGAAAATAATAGTTTGCCCAGGAACATTGAAAGGTAACAAGCCGCAACCGGCGTGGAATAATTGCCTTTCTTAATAAGAGATCGCGCCGATTACCGTAATCGTGTGTACCCGATCGTGCCGAGAGCATCTTCATTTCCAGGCTACCTGCTTGGCTACTGCCCTGTCCCTTTGTTCGACGAATTTCGGACCGTCCGTCCAATAGGACCCGATAATACCCGGTGAAAAAGAACTCTCGATTCACCGATCCCCGATACCCATCGCGAGTGCGCGAAATGCAACGCGCGAAAAGAGAAGGAAGGAACGATTCGCGTAAACGAGCACCACCTGTACGCGATGTAATTCGAATGTAAGGGATGGAGAATCGGCTCGGGATCGGGGATCGTGAGGCTCGTGAGCGGCCGAATCCGCTCGAGCGGCGCGATAAGATCGCGTGACAACAGCGGGAGGTCGCGCGTGATAAAGCAGCCTCACACCCTCGAAAACTACCGAAACGGACAGGAGTCGGGTAACAAGGAGACAACAGGAGACAAGAGGACTGAACGCAAGTCACGATCCATGCTGCAACCAGCTCCTATCGCTCGCGCTCTCTCTCTCTCTCTCGTTCTCTCACGATTTTGCCACGCTACCGACAGTGACGCCGCAACTTTCGATCGGTCCACCGGTGCCCGCTTCCTCGCGCTGGACGTCGCGCCTGTTCGAGGATCGTGACTTTCGTTGTCCAGATCGTAACGATAGACCGCACGGAACGAAGGGTGAAACGGGCATGGCGCCGTCGAATTATCGATTCTTTCCGTCCCGCTGGATCCCCGACCGCTCTTACGCCGGCAACCATGAACCCACGATAGTCATTACCCTCTCCGTTCGAGGCATCCTGGTTATTATTCGTGTCTTTCGCGTGGTATCCATTAATCTCGCGAATCTTCGGCTCGATACAGTAGTTCGATCTAATTATACCCCTTTGCCGCAGCGCAATATCGATACCTTGATTTGTGCAAGCGAATCTGAACTTCATCCCTGGGTACACCGTTCTTTTCTCCTCTTTCTTCCTTTAGTCTATATGTTAGATTGATAGGGAAATCGACGTGCAAATTTTTGTGATATTTATTATCTAAAATGGTATTTTTGATTGTACGAAAGAAATTTTGAAGAGTAGTGAGGTATCACCTAAATCAAGATACCTCGTACACTACTCTTCAAAGTGTACTCAGTGTACCCAGGGATCAAGTTCAAATTCGCTTCCACAAATTTTGATTTAGGTGATTTATCTGAGTGAGGATCACTTCTGAGCATCCTCTGTTACAAAAATTCAACACTGTTAATTTAACGACTATCGTAATGACTTATAGATATTAATGACAACTCATTTAATGAGTATCATTGTAAACTTGGTTCGAATTCCTGCTACTCGTCATCCGACCTAAGCAGAGTAGTTTGGACGTCAGAAAATTCCCGTGGATCGGAGATTTGGCCAGGATTTTCCCTCTGTTGACGAGGTGGCCCATCAGCGGGAAAACTCGCTGCAGAAAACGCGAAGCGTTTCGACGCGGAACGCCGTAGGTATATAATACCTCTCGGCTGGCGTCAGTCACTCAGTCAGTCATTGATACCGCGCGGTGATTAATGAAGAGTCAAGGTTCGGGATCACGGTGCCGAGTTCAGAGGAGGGGACACGACGGGAGAGCTCTCGACGTCGAGAGGGACGAGTATCGATACCGCGCGTTCCTCGGGAATAAAGCGGAGACGTGCTCGTCGCGCGTGCAGCCACGGGGAATGCCCGGTGTTTGTTTCAGGCCAGAGGAGAGAGAGTCAATCGTTAGCCCTTCGGGCCCCGTGCAATCAGCGTATCTCGAGTTATTGTTCCATTACGATCGTTCCATGTTCGGAGGATGGAGACGATTCGCCTGAGGCTCGCGGGTCGAAGGTCAATGTCATCGCGGCGTCTTTTCGTCATTTTCCGAATGTTCAAATGTTAACGCTAAATCTACCAGAGTCGAATTACCGGTGAATGAAAACGAAGAGAAAATTTGGAAAAATTTAATGGGCCTTGTGTTGGTTTGAGAAGCTTTTAATTTCCTCTTTGACTGACTCCATGCCTAGATCCCTTCGGAGCATCTCGTTGCAAAATATTCGTGCTAATTATAAACCTACCATGGTTAAACGAATGAAAACGAAGGGAAAATTTGGAAAAATTTAATGGGCCTTGTGTTGGTTTGAGAAGCTTTTAATTTCCTCTTTGACTGACTCCATTCCTAGATCTCTTCGGAGGATCTCGTTGCAAAATATTCGTGCTAATAGTAAACCTATCGTGTGTAAATGACCGGGGAATGAAAAGGAAGAGAAAATTTGGAAGAATATAATGGGCCTTATAGCTGTTCAAGCAGCTACTAATTTCCTCTTTGACTGACTCCATTTCTAGATCTCTTCGGAGGATCTCGTTGCAAAATATTCGTGCTAATAGTAAACCTATCATGATTAAATGACCGGTGAATGAAAAATGGAATGGGCCTTATACCACTTCCAGAAGCGTTTGATTTCTTCTTTGACCGATTTAGTTCCTAGAGGTTATAGTGCATAGTATCTGAGATTGTAATGTTCCAATCTTCGCTATGTGCTGAATAATATAACAAGTAATGTTCAGTGTGAATTACCATGTCTATCTTCGTCACACGATAATTTAATTTAAAGGTTCCTGAATCAAAATGGGCATTATCCTGTGAATTAACGTTAAACTTACTACGGTTAAATAATCGGTGAACGAAAATGAAGTGAAATTTTGAAAAAATGGAATAACCTAATAACCTAACCCTTATGGGGACTACAATTGGAATAAAGAGAGAGATTGAAAAATTAGTATGGAAAGGATAACGTTGAATGCGGAACCTAATGAGGGTCACGCGAGACGATAGATTTAGTCTAACTTAACCCTCTATGAACCAAATGTTGATCCATTAAACCACAGCCACGATCTTAATAGAGGCTGCTCTTTTGAACAAAGAGTTCATGCGATGCAAAATCAAACAAAGACAGGGAAAGCGTTAACCACAACTATGATTTTAATCCTACAGTTGCGAGCAAAGAGTGCGTTGAAATCTCAGAGAAAAAGAGGGAAAGCGTTTGGTCCTGGGCCTGCTGACGTCCTTTTCGGTAAGGCTATCTAGCAGGCCTGTGCCTCAGACTCGTGGATATCGGTGTCAGATAACTTCCATATGTAGGAAGCAGAGGGAAGCAGACTTTGCGAGTACTTTGGAGAAACCTGGAATCTGCTGGACCCTCTCGGCGAGCGCGTAAACGGTGGTCGCGGCGACCCGGAACGAAAAAGTGCAACGCAGAGTCCTCTAAGCGAGACGGGGCCTGGTAGCCATTAACAGGCTCCCGCTAAGCCGGCGGCAAGATGATCCGCGTTTGGAAAAGTTCGATAACTCGATCGGCGGCGTGAGTTTTTCCGCGGCTCGGCAGAAAGGAGGCCCTCGCAGCCGCGGCCCTTTCTCCTTCCATCAGCGGTGGATCGGTTGAGTGACAGGCGACGCGGGGACCAAGAGAGAGAGAAGGAGCCGGGACAGTGCAGCCAGCCCCGTCCGTCTGTCCGTACGTCCGTCCGCGTCGCGTTTGTTCGTCCGTTTGTCCGTCCGTGGCCGCGTCCCCTGTCCACAAACGGAGCGGAGCAAGACTTCACCACTTTTATGTACGGAGTCTGAATAACAAATCTGTCCAATTCACATGTCGACATCAAAGAAGATAATATAAACACTACATCGATACATCGTCTACAAAACCTTAATGTTTTATTAATGCGGCCTCCGTCCTCGTCCCATTCCGCCGAGTCCATTCCACTCCGCATGCGGAGACGGACACCCGGCGTAGCTCTCCGCTCTGGCCACGAAACCACGATCCACCGGGAGTAAGCGCGCGCTACGGGGAACACCCGCTTATCCGTTCTCCAACCGCGTTCCCTCCTTTTGCGCTTTTTGCCACGCCGCGACGCGCGCCCCCTTCCGGACAACCTTTTGATCGCCTGTCCGACCATAACGTCCGCAGATCCTTGTCTTGACGCCCCGGTATCGCGGATCGAGCTTTCGAAAAAGTTCCATCGACAGAAGCGAGGATTTTGATCTTGCTTGATTGCGAGGACCGAGGCTTCCGGAGGATTCGCGGGGATTACCGATGAGAAATGTTCCAGGGTCAGCTGTGAGGATACTCGTGGTTGCAGCGAACTTCTTGCAGGATTTATACGGGTGTTCCTTGGTTCGGAGTCCGGTGGTTGGGTTCGAGAATATTGGGTGCTTAGGGGTTCATCGGATTTAACCCCTTGCCCTACGATTTTAGCTCCGATGGCATATACCGTGACCTGCACCAACGTTGGTAAGAGTGAGGCATCACTGAGACGAAAAGGAATCGACGAAAGTTGACCACGAGCCTGGCCCGTGTTGTTTACCTTGGGCCCTGTAGACATACCACGTCTGTCACCCGTGATGCTCGTGTTTCGCCCGATGCCTTACCGCGAGTCTCGCACGATGGACCTATCGTAGCCTAAATGGCGATTTTTAAAATTTTCAGTCATAGTTCCGCGTTCAATGTTATCGTCTTATTGTTAGTCACTCGTCTTCGCGATTTTTCTTTTAGTGTACGAGTAACCGATCTTTCTGACCAGATAGCTTTAGCGTTAGTGGTACGAATCGAAGATCTTTGATGAAATGATTTGATTATATTTTGAGTTTATAATTTTTTAATTATGGCTGTCCTGAAATTATTATTTAGTATATTAAAAATTACTTATTTAATGCAAAATTGCTTAATGCAAAATCAACCCAGCCTTGAAAATAATATTCCAAGGTCGACCTCCGAGCTGAACAATAGCATTGTACGAACAGTTAGTAAAAATTTCTACTTTCTATAATTCATATTCAGCCTCAGCTTGCCTGTGCTCCAAACAATAGCACTCTTCCTACACTCGTCGAGTCGAGACTGCAATTACAACTCGCTGGTGTCACTCAGGAGCAACCATACTCGACCTTTCCTTTCCTCGAGCTAAATACGTATATTTCCGATACTACGCAACATAATACTCCATACATCATGAAATTTAAAAAGTAAAATTCCAATTCCAAGTGTAGCCATACGTAAACGTTCGCTTAAAAATTAGCGTGATTCTTGATATCGAATGTTTAATATTTGCTGTCAAAAATTAATCGAGATAAACCTTCGACTATTCTACACGGATGAACACAATAGAAACTAGGTGAGACCTGTGTTAATTATTTATTTATTAAGTAATAATGAACATCGGTTACTCAATGCACGCGAATGCAGATAAAATATTCAAAGTCGACGAAGGGGAAAAGACATTAGCAATGATCGATAGAGACCTATGACACCTGTGACAGTTTCAAATAATCCACAATAATCCAATCACTCTACACTGAATTATATAGCGATAAATCTGTGGTTTATCGAAGAAAAACACCACGCGTGTCACGATTTAAAAGAATTCTAGTTTCTTCTTTCCAAAATACTCGAGTCACTGGGAAAAAATGAAGAGAAACAGAAATTACACATTGAAAAGAATTCGCATGAAAATGAATTCATATTGAGGACTTTAAACGACGATATCTCTGAAAAAGGAATTTTCTTGACATCCGCAGAAACATGGTACAAAACTATGAGATAACCGTGAGATAAGATATTAAAATGAATTTGCAGAAGGACACATGACGAGTGCCGCGGCGCGAAAGGTAATTCAATTTGCCGAGCACGTTTTCCGAACTCATCGATGGCCAACGTCGCAGCTCCAGACGATTACCATATTCGCAGTGGAGAGAAGCATCGATCGCGCGCGACTTCAATTTGTATGTAAATCCTCGCGGGGTCGACGGGTTTGACCGAGTTACCCACTTTGGCAACGGGCCGCGAGATAGTCATCGACGAGTACGCTGCACCGCCATTGCGTCTGGCCACCGGTTGCATTTATTTGAAAATTTTAATATCAATCCGGACTACTGTCAGGCTAGCGTGTCGCAATCTACTTCTCTCGCTTCCTTCCACGCTTCTGGAATTTTCTGTTTAATCTTATCGATGGAAACAGGGCAAGTCCAAAGTGCACATCGGATTTTATTTTTTAAATCTTTGTCTGAGAGTTAAAGTTTTTGAAATCCGGTCTTTGGATCTTTGTCTGAAAGTCTTGAAAGTCTTGAAAGTCTTGGAGGTATCGGTTTCCTGTTTTCTGTCAAGCTTCTGGAATTTTCTACTTAATCTTATCGATGGAAACAGGGAAAATCGAAAGTATAAATCGGATTTTATTTTTTAAATCTTTGTCTGAAAGTGAAAATGTAGAAAATCCGGTCTTTGGATTTTTGTCTGAAAGTCTTGAAAGCCTTGAAAGTCTTGAAAGTCTTGAAAGTCTTGAAAGTCTTGAAAGTCTTGGAGGTATCGGTTTCCTGTTTTCTGTCAAGCTTCTGGAATTTTCTACTTAATCTTATCGATGGAAACAGGGAAAATCGAAAATATAGATCGGATTTTATTTTTTAAATCTTTGTCTGAGAGTTAAAGTTTAGGAAATCCGGTCTTTGGATTTTTGTCTGAAAGTTTTGAAAGTCTTGAAAGTCTTGGAGGTATTATTCTCCCGTTTTCTGCCAAGCTTCTGGAATTTTCGGTTTAATCTTGTCAATGGGAACAGAGAAGTCGAAAATGCAGAACGAATTTTATTCTTCAAATACTTGTTTGAAAGTTAAAGGTTGGGAAATTTGGTCTTTCGACTTTTGTCTTTTGAAAATCTGGGACTTATCGTTCTCCCGTTGCCTTTCATTTTCTTCAATGTTTCTGGAAATTTCGGTTTAATCTTGTCGATGGAAACTGGGGAAGTCGAAAGTGCAGATCGAAATATATTTTTTAAATTTTTGTCTGAAAGTTAAATTTTCATTATTTTTCCTTATTTCACTTTTTCGTACTAAATCTACCATGACCGTTCAAGTGACTACTAGACGAAGAAATAAAGTTAGGAGAAGTTTAAAAAAATGAAACACCATATTAAAAAGAAAATCACAAAGACTAAAAATCTACCAAAGTGACAACGTTGAATGCGAAATTTTTAATTAAAAATTTGAAAACCACCATTTATAACCTAATAGATTAAGTATTAAGATTCATCTTCCCCTTTTTCATCCATCGGTCAATTTTACCTGCCGTAGTATGCTGAGTGTTAAAATATGTGGGTATAGATTGCTTATCAGGTGATCAGATTATGGTAGCTATTCGAAGGGAAATTACTATTAATGTTCTCTTTAGTTAGTAATATGAGAGAATATTTTCCTCTTCCACTGGAAACCTTGCTTCTTTTGCTTTTAGTCTGTGTGATATACTACCCCATTATCCAAATTATAGTATGAATTAATTGAAACGTGTCGATATAAATGATTATTGGTCAAGATATATGGGCCAAGTACGAGTAAATTAAAAACACAAGTAAAAAGAAGTTAAAATTCTTTTCACTTGCGTATTAATTTATAAGATACATTATTCCTATCATTAAAGAATGGTTTAATTGAAATACTCGAACGTAAATGAATTATCGACTTATTCGAAAATTATTGCAATCATTGGCGATTTTTTTATAGAAAGTTGAAATTGCATATCAACTTTCTCGAGACTTGCATTGTTGCATTTCCGATGAACTTCGAGATAACTTTGTCTAAGCTTCGAGCCTGATGATGGAACAATTTAAATGATGACGATGAATATGTACGAAAGGTGCGTTATTAATTAGATAATGACTCGCCATTACAAGCTTTTGCTGCCGGACTTTCAGACTCGTCAACGGAACGTTAGAAAGTAGAGAAGTAGCTGAATAGCATCGTGGTGAAATGTTCGAAAAACACGAATTTCCATGACCATATTAGGCATAGCCTGTCCGTTTTCTCAGCCTGAATCCCTGGCAAAAAGACACATTCCCGAAGCGAGACAACTTTCCACGAACTCCGAACTGTCTAGTCTATAGAAGGCTCTGATTTCACCTGCAACCTTAACCATGGTAAAGTACACAACTATTTCTCCACATCAATTACTATCTTTCTCTCGAGAAGGTATTTTTATTCGGATAACAAAAGCTAGCAAAAGTCAACTGTGAACGATTCAGTGTTATGAAAAATAGCGATTGCTATAGATTCGAAGTTAGCGTCGAGTACTTTAAATATTCGAAATTACGTCGGTAGTAGTATCTGTTCAAAAATAATTTTATTTCCATTATTAGGGAAAATTATCTCAGACGTAACTTATAGTTATAGTAAATAACAATATTCAGGATTGGGGTGTCGACTATGGGATACTAGAGTATAATACCTTGAATATTGGAAGTTAACTACTACACGGTATATTACTAATACCGTGATGATATTCATCCCAAGACACTTTCATCCTCATTACTCACAAAAGACATCTATAATACGACTCATCGTTATGAAATATAAAGTTATTCAAAAATTATTATATGGAGTAACAAATACCTCGAGTACTAAAAATTAACTATGTTACTAATACAGTGATGATGATCAGCCAAAGATATTTTCATCCTCATTACTCACAAAAGACATCTGTAATACGACTCATCGTTATGAAAAATAAAGTTATTCCAAAATCATTATATCGAATAATAAATACCTCGAGTATTCAAAATATCTATACTATTAATACCGTAACAATATCTTCTCAAAGAACTCTCAAACGCCATTTTTAACCCGATCCTCCATTACAAAGCTAACGCTATTCAAAAAGCTACCTGGAATACCGAACAAAAACTGCATCGCTATAATCTAAACACCCCACTTGCTAGGAGATCGATTCCATCACCCCTTCTTCACGAAAGTACAGCTAAAACTCAGGGAAAATCGCGGAAGAGGCAGATACTGGAGGCAGCTCGAGTCCACGGAGCGAAGGAGCGAACGTTACGCACGAAATGCATAAGCGCAGCCCCGTGTAATTGTATGCAGGAA